>NW_003852490.1:392013-395827 GCF_000181295.1 Otolemur garnettii
AGTCAACATAAAGAACCAGGTGTCTGCAAACTGGGGTAGTCAACATAAAGACCCAGGCGTCTGCATACTGGGGTAGTCAACATAAAGAACCAGGCATCTACATACTGGGATAGTCAACATAAAGAACTAGGCGTCTACATACTGGGGTAGTCAACATAAAGAACCAGGCCTATCATACTGACACATACATGTGCTGCATGTCCAGTCTATGAAATTAGGAGATTACATCTCCGTGTAAGAAGATGGTCAATGTAAGGAGGTAGGTGGTCAACTATGGAGGTTCTACTATATTTAAAATATTGGGACATACTAGGAGTTAACTCAATCAAGTCTTTCCTTCCAACCTACCTCCCTCTAGCCAATTATCTTTGTTTACCATTATAGTAGGAGGAATGTAATAATACAAAATGACCTGAGAATGTTGCTACCTGTTCCGTGGGCAGTACCTCTGGCAATATTTTGGTGACATGCTATCAGTGCTGATGGTCTCTTTTCATGGGTTTACAGTATTTGTCAGTATCCTTACGATGATCTAGTCAGGAATATCAAGAGAACAAAATGAAAGTATACTCATTTTTATTGAAAAATATAATCATCAAGTGGAATAGAATGTTCAAATGGCTCCAATCTTTTTATTTATTCTCAGAAAGCTGAATGTAATTATACTTAGAAAGTTGTTTATAATTAAAGTAGCATGATGGAGTTACCTAATTTCAATGGATTTTTGAGATCAGGCATTAATGCTTTTTTGCATCTCTCTCCACAGCTGGTATGTATGCTAAGCAGGCCATAATGCTAATGACTATTGTCTAGATCAGAGAGCTCCCACCATGGGACACTGAAGAATGAAGTGCTAACTTCTCTCTCTCTCTCTTTTTTTTTTTTTAGCTTCTCTTTTTGACTCTAGCATTTGTATATTTCTAATCAACCTTCAGTGGATATCCTTTTCCTCTTAAGGTATTAATGTAATTAACTGAGTCACAATTTAAACATGCTAATGTAGTCACATTTTGAAATTACACTCTTATCTCTTGATTTGGACCCACCCATTTCTAAGAAATAATTACTTAGGTGGGTGTTTTCCATATGGCTGACTTCATCCATTTACATATTGATTTTCTGCAATCTAGTCTCAAAAGTTTAACAAACTGGTGCACTTACATAACTCTTTAGAGTGTAATCGAAATTTGGTTCTTGTAGATGTCTGTCTCTTTAGGTTAATTTTACATACCACCTGAAAATAATTTTAATTGCAGTTTATTTAATGCTTTAAATAGGTCATCTTTAATACACTTCATTTTTTTAAAGCATAAAGAAAATACGTCCCTCTCACTTTTTTGTTTTTTTTTGAGACAGAGCCTCAAGCTGTCCTCCTGGGTAGAGTGCCGTGGCCTCCGCCTCCCAAGTAGCTGGGACCACAGGTGCCCGCCACAACGCCCGGCTATTTTTTGGTTGCAGCAGTCATTGTTGTTTGGCGGGTCCAGGCTGGGGATTCGAACCCACCACCTTAGGTGTATGTGGCTGGTGCCTTAGCCGGTTGAGCTATAGGCACTGAGCCATCCCTCTCACTTTTTCTTCCTTCTTTTCCTTTACTCCCTCCATCTTAAAAACAACAATTAATTTTTTCTGTATCCTTTCAGAGATTCTTTACATGTATAAAAGCAAATGTGACCATGCATTTAATTAGTTTCCCTTGGTTACACAAATGCTAGATGTTCCCACATACTGCTCTGAACATTGGTGTTAGAATTTAACAAGACACTGTAGAAAGTTTTCCACACCAGGGCATAGAGAACCCCCTTATTGAGTTATCTTTCTTCGTTAGTGATTTTTGCTGCCTTTTATAACCTAGATTCCTAAATGCCTTTGAGTCTAATTTTGGCATCTCTATTCTTTTCACTTGGTCTCCAGGTCTGTTCATATGACATATCCATAAAGTCTTATTTAGTGAGAATTTATAATCGTTTTAATAAATGATAGGGCTAAGACCATCTCTGATTTTCATTTTTCATAGTTTCCTGGGTATTTCCATTATTTTCTCATTTGAACTTTAGAAGAAAATTGATTAGTTGAAAATTTTAAAAAGACAAGGAACCGGGTGATATCATATTGAGATTATGTTAAAACTATAAACTAACTCAGAGAAAATTGATGTCTTTGTTTTTTAAGACTTTATATCAGAACATTATCTATGTTTCCACTTAGTTTTGCTCTTTGTATTTGTTTTTCCAGGGTATTGTAAATGTTTCTTCAACTGGATGTCATGCTTTTCTTGTTAAACATATTCCATACCATTCTATTCCTCTTGTAAATGAGATTCTTTTTTTTTATTATTAAATCATAGCTGTGTACATTAATGCAGTCATGGGGTACAGTATGCTGGTTTTATATACATTTTGAAATATTTTCACCAAACTGGTTAACATAGCCTTCATGGCATTTTCTTAGTTATTGTGTTAAAACATTTATGTGCTACATTTAGAAAGATTGACATGTACCTTGTAAGATGGACCATAGGTGTGGTCCCACCAATCACCTACCCTCTGCCCATTCTCCCCCCTCCCCTCCCTCCCTCACCTCTTTCCCCATATTCTTGGGCTATAATTTGGCTATAGCTTTATTATGAAAGCTATAAATTAGTTTCATAGTAGGGCTGAGTACACTGGATACTTTTTCTTCCATTCTTGAGATACTTTGCTAAGAAGAATATGTTCTAGCTCCATCCAAGTAAACATGAAGGAGGTAAAGTCTCCATCTTTCTTTAAGGCTGCATAATATTCCATGGTGTACATATACCACAATTTATTGATCCATTCATGGATCGATGGGCACTTGGGCTTCTTCCATGATTTAGCAATTATGAATTGGGCTGTAATAAACATTCTGTTATAATGTTATATAACATTATATCTTTGTTATAATGTGATTTTTGGTTTTCTGAATATATGCCTAGTAGAGGAACTGTAGGATCAAATGGCAGGTCTATTTTTAGTTCTCTAAGTGTTCTGCAAATATCTTTCCGAAAGGAACATATTAGTTTGCATTCCCACCAGCAGTATAGAAGTGTTCCCTTTTCTTCACATCCATGTCAACATCTCTGGTTTTGGGATTTTGTGATGTAGGCTAATCTTACTGGAGTTAGCTGATATCTGAAAGTAGTTTTGATTTGCATTTCTCTGATGATTAGTGATGATGAGCATTTTTTCATATGTCTGTAGGCCATGTGCCTGTCTTCTTTAGAGAAGTTTCTCTTCAAGTCCCTTGCCCACCCTGAGATGGGATCACTTGTTCTTTTCTTGCTGATATGCTTGAGTTTTCTATGGATTCTGGTTATTAAACCTTTATTGGAGACATAACCAGCAAATATCTGCTCCCATTCTGAGGGCTGTCTGCTTGCTTTACTTACTGTGTTCTTGATTGTGCAGAAGCTTTTAGTTTGATCAGATCCCAGTAGTGTATTTTTGATGTTGCTTTAATTGCCAGGGGGGTCCTCCTCATAAAATTTTTGCCCAGGCCAATTTCTTCAACTGTTTTCCCTACACTTTCTTCTAGTATTTTTATAGTTTCAGTCTAAAGTTTAAATCTTTAATCCAGTGAGATTCTATCTTAGTTAATGATGAAAGGTGTGGGTCCAGTTTCGATCTTCTACAGGTCGCCAGCCAGTTTGCCCAGCACCATTTGTTAAATAGGGAATCTTTTCCCCACTCAATGTTTTTAATTGGCTTGTCAAAGATCAGATAGCAGTAAGTAGCTGGGTTCATCTCTTGGTTCTCTCTTCTGTTCCATGCATCTACCTCTCTGTTTTTGTGCCAGT
>NW_003852490.1:396489-407755 GCF_000181295.1 Otolemur garnettii
AGAGAATCATATGGTCTTTGTTTTTTAATTTGTTTATGTGATGAATTATATTTATGTATTTACTGTATGTTGAACCAGACTTGGGACCGTGGGATAAAACTTATTTGGTCGTGGTGTATAATTTATTTGATGTGTTGCTGGATTCTGTTAGGATTTTGTTGAATATTTTCACATCAATATTCATTAGTGATATTGGTCTATAATTTTCTTATCTTGTTGGGTGTTTTCCTGGTTTGAGTATCAAAGTGATGTTTGCTTCATAGAATGCATTGGGTAGTATTCCATCTTTTCCTATATTTTGGAAAAGGTTAAGTAATATACGTACTAGTTCCTCTTTAAAGGTTTGGTAGAATTCTGACGTGAAACCATCTTGTCCCAGACTTTTATTTTTAGGGAGATTTTGTATAGTTGATGCTATTTCGGAACTTGATATAGGCCTGTTCAACATTTCTACTTCCTTCTGGCTAAGTCTTGGAAGGTGACGTGCTTCCAAGTATTGGTCAATTTCCTTCAGATTTTCATGTTTCTGAGAATTAAGTTTCTTGTAATATTCATTAAGGATTTTTTGAATTTCTCAGGGGTCTGTTGTTATTTCATCTTTACCATTTCTGATTGATGAGATTAGAGATTTTACTCTATTTTTCCTGGTTAGGCTGGCCAAAGGTTTATCTATTTCTTTGACCTTTTCAAAAAAAACAACTTTTTGATTTATTGACCTGTTATATAATCCTTTTGTTTTCAATTTCTTTTAAGTCTGCTCTAATTTTGGTTATTTCTTTTCTTTTGCTGGGTTTTGGATTGGAATGTTCTTCCTTTTCCAGTTGATTGAGATGTCCCATTAAGTTGTTGACTTCCTCTCTTTCATTCTCTTGAGGATGGCTTGCAGTGCTATAAATTTCCTTCTTAGGACTGCCTTTGAAGTATCCCAGAGTTTCTGATAACTTGTGTCTTCATTATTGTTTTGTTCCAAAAATTTGGTAATTTCCTTCCTGATCTCGTCTCTCACCCATCTATCATTCAGCATAAGGTTAGTTAGCTTCTATGTTTTTGTATGAGTCTGAAGATTCCTGTTGTTACTGAGTTCAACTTTTATTCCATGGTGGTCCAAGAAGATGCAAGTAATAATTTCTATTCTTTTAAATTTGCTGAGGTTAGACTTGTCACTTATGATGTGATCAATTTTGGAGTATGTTCTGTATTTTTCTGATGAGAAAAATGTGTATTCAGTTTTGTTAGGATGAAATATTCTGTAGATGTCTGTTAAATCCAAAAGTTGGATGGTTTAGTTTAAATCTAAAATTTCTTTGCTCAGCTTCTTATTGGAGATCTACCGAACATTGCCAAAGGAGTGTTGAACTCTCTGACTATGATGGAGCTGGAAGAAATCAAGTTGCTCATGCCTGTTAGTGTATCTCTTATAAATTGAGGTACATTCTGGTTGGGTACATAAATATTAATAATTCAAATCTCATCATATTGAGTATTACCCTTAACAAATATAAAGTGACCATCATTATCCTTGCTTACTTTTATTGGTTTAAAGCGTATTGTATCTGCAAATAAAATTGAAACACCTGCTTTTCTCTGCTTTCCATTTGCCTGGAATATAGATGACCATCCCTTCACCCTGAGTCTATATTTATCTTTGAAGGTAAGATGAGATTCTTGTATGCAACATTTATCTGGCCTGAGTTTTTGTATCCAGTCAGCCAACCTGTGCCTATTCAGAGGACATTTTAAGCCATTCACATTAATTGAGAATATTGATAAGCCTGGTAAAATTCCTGGAGAGCTAGTTTTATTATGGCAAATTTCTTCAACATGTGAATGTCATTAAAGTATTTAATTTCTCCATCATAGATGAAACTCAGTTTAGCTGGATACAGGATCTTGGGTTGAAAATTGTTTTGTTTTAGGAGATTAAAAGTCAATGACCATCCTCTTCTAGCCTGAAAGTTTTCAGCAGAGAGATCTGGGATCATTCTAATATTCTTCCACTTATAGGTTATGGTTTTCTTACATCTGGCTGATTTTAGAATTTTCTCTTTCATATTAACTTTAGTGAAGTTAATTATGATGTGCCTAAGGGATGTCTTATTCAGGTTGAGTTGTACTGGGTTTCTGAAACTGTCTGCTATCTAAATTTCAGAATCTCTTGGCATATCTGGAAATTTCTCTTTCATAATTTCATGAAGAAGAGCCTCTGTGTTTGTGAAGCAAGTTCATTGCCTTTAGGGATTCCTATAAGGTGAATATTAGTTTTCTTCGAATTATCCCAGTGCTCTCTGAGAGAATGATCCATTTTTGCTCACCATTTCTCTTCATCTTTGAATGCTTTGGGTGTCTTTGGGCACTTTCAAAAGCTTTGTCTTCAATGTCAGAGATCTTTTCTTCTGCCTGCCCCACTCTGTTAGCGAAGGATTCTACTGAATTTTTCAGATCCTTGAAAGCTGCAAAATCTTTTCTCAATATGTCAAAAACTTTGGTTATTTTATCTTTGAAATCATTGAATTCTTGAGATATCTTTTGAATAATTCCTTGAAATTCTAATTCCCTCCTTTCCTCCATTCTGTTGATTTATTTGCTATCCAGATCTGAACTCAATTTCTGACATCTCAGCCATCTGTTTATGGATGGGGTCTTCAGTTGCATCTGCCATGTCCTTCCTTGAGGGTGTTGATCTACTCTGGTTATTCATTTTGCCAGAGTTTCTCCACTGATTCCTCCCCATGCTTCATTTACACTGTTTGGCTTTTGTCCTAGAGCTTTACCAAAGACCTGTTCAGTGCTATAGCCTGAGAAACTGGGGGCTTCCTGGGTTTGGTGGGGCTAAAGTCGCTCTGTCTGATTTTCAGCTGGTCTCTGTTCTACCCTAGTAAATTAGTTACTCTGGGTTGAAGTCTCAGCTGTGGAGAAATACCAGCAATTAAGTCACCCTGCCCCCCACAGACAACAATTGGAAAATGAAAATCACACCTTCCCACAACCACACACCCAGGGTAGCACTTTGTATAGTCCTCTGGTGATTGGCCCAGTCCAAGAGGTCCAAATCAATTGTCCCAGTCAGCACTGGTCTCAGGTGGGGGAGTTCAAAGAGTCTCTGGCAACTAGATAGCAGGGGTCTGCTGGCAGCTCAAGTATGACTGGCTCTGGTGCTCCATGAGGTCAGAAGGACCAAACAAGGAAATAAATTAGTCTGGAAGGTTGATGCCACCTTCCCCACCTTGCACCTCTGTCACACCCAGTCACTGGTAACCCCACAGGGCTGTGACCCAGTTTCCCCCAAGGAGCAGATGCCCCAGGGGTTTATGCCTGTCTGAGTCAGAGGGAGATCTATGTCTCCTGAGCCAGGTTGCTGTTCTCAGCCACTATCCGGCAGGGGGAGTTGAGGCCTGACAACCTCAGGTGCTTAATGGAGGCTGGGGCAGTTCACTTAGTTCCAGCCCCATCCCTGATTGATGTTGCTGGCAGAATGGCACAACTTCGCAGAGTTTGTTTCTGTCCCAGCTATCAGATGCTGCTTAAGGTGACAGAAACCGTGACTCAGTTCTGGACAGCGGCAAGCAGTTAGTGCTCACACTGAGCTGTCAGTTCCAGCCTCTGCCTGCCCACCTTTGTCTCAGCTATGATTCCCTGAGGGCCAGGTGCATCTTAGCCACAATAAAGCAGTCCTCTGGCTCAGCCCTGCCCTGGGAGTCTGCTGGTTCTGTGCATGCATATCCTAGTCCCCATGGTCCCTTTACTCATGTCCCAGATTTGTCAGCTAGTGGCTGCCACCAGAGAAGGTGCCTGGCTTCCTCTGGTTGCCCACAGAGACCGGTGCTGCTGTTCTGTGCCTGGGGGCACTGCCACTGCTCCTGTATCGTTCCCTCTCAGATGACCATCCTCTCCTTACTCCCGTGCCACAGAATCAGCACAGCTGAGCAAGGGCCCTCCCCCTGTCCACACTTCTTGAGAAAATACCCAAGAATCTGGACTCCAAGGGGGACAGGCTTCCAGACCTCGGGGGTGAGAGTGGAGAGGAGTGCTGGGAGTTCACAGTTTCAGGTAGAGAATATATACAGTTTTATGCCTGGCAGGAGAGTACCATGGCACCCTCGTATGGGTAGGAGGTCCAGTTTTTAGAGGGTCTCTCCTGTGGGATGGAATGGGAGGACATTTGAACTCTGTTCGCTTGTCTATATGGAGTTTACTGTGAGACCTTCTCATGGGGGAGGGGACTCCTGTCTGCTTGGTGATGGATTTAGTACCTTTTGTTTGTACCTTTGGGGTTGCACCTCACTTCAGCTGGGTTTATGTGTGTTCATCAACCTTCTCTCTTGGCTCAGCTCCAAACCATCAGCTTACTTGCTAAACTTCTATCTTTTAACTCTCATTCTGAACAGGAGCCTCTGTGGAAAGCTAACTGCAGTTCACCATCTTACCTCCACCCCTGGTTCTTTTTTTTTTTTTTTTTTTTTACCTATACCTTCCAGTAGTTTCTATTTTATAATTTTATATATACACATACATATATATACCTTGTTACTTTACTGCATTTTTTTGTACAGTTTTTCAATGGTTTTTATTGTGGTTTTCAGTTATAGAAGCATTTCAATTACTAAGAGAGATAGTTTAATCTCCTGTTTTCCTAGTTTATATCTAATTATTGGCTAATATGTTCAGTGCATTTTTTTAAGCACCAATATCGTGAAAGTAAGCAGCTCCATTTTATCACTGCATTAATATGGTTTCCTTCTCTGTGTCCACTTGTTATTGGTAGAGTCTGATCTCCACAAAGCCAAAATCTTAGAGAGATTTTCTTGCACCCTATTTAAGCTTGCAACTCTTTTCACAAGCCCATCCCATTCCCCTTCCCTACATCAGGTTTTTCTTAGCATGTGTTATCAATTAACATTCTCTGTATTTAACCATTATTTTGTAAAAAGTTGTTCTCATTCATTCACCCTTCTAGATTATAAATCCAGATGGCAGAGAATTTGTCTTTGTTATTCATTAATGAATCTCTGGTGAAAATGATTACCTGTTACAGAATAAGTAATAAATTATTTTTATTTAAGCAATCTAATAATGGAATAAAATAGACAAATAAATGTATAAATATTGAACCATCCTGGAACAAAACCTGCTTGTTTATGATGTCCTATTTTTTATTTTGGCTTTTTGCATTGATTTTTATAAGTTAGTATGATCTGTAGATTTTATTATTATGCAGAATGTGTTAGGTTTTAGATTAATTTGTATACTGGCTTTAGAAAAAACAGCTTAGAAGCGTTTCCCATTTTCTTAGAGTTTTAGAAGTTGTTTTATTATTCATTTCTAAAGACTTGATTGAATCCTAAAATATTGTACAGATCTGATTAATCATTTTCTAGTTAGAATATTAAGTTATTTGACAATTTTAAGTTTGGTCATTTATATTTACATAGCTAGTATCTGTTTCAAACTCTGTTCTCAAGCAATCATCTCTAGAAGTCCTAAAGTGCTAAGATCCTACACTATATCCTTGTATATCATACAAATTTTCTACACTATATCCTTGTATATCATACAAGTTTTCTAAATTATTTAGATAGCATTGAGAAAATGGTTTATTTTTTAAAATTTCAGTGGTTATTTCCTGTACAGTACATATATATATGTGTGTGTATACATATATATGTATGTGTGTGTATATATATATATATATGTATGTATCTATCTATGTCGATATGTGTATGCATATATATAAATTTTTGCTTAGGTATTGATACTGTCTCCTTTTTCTTCTTAATTTAGGTTGGCTAGGTATTTATTTATTTATTGAATTGTTATTATTTTTATTTTCTTTTTTGAAAGAGTCTCAAGCTGTCACCCTGCATAGAGTGCCATGGAGTCCTACCTCACAGCAACCTCCAACTCTTGGGCTCAAGCAATCTTCTTGCTTCAGTTTTTCTTTATTTAGTAGAGAGATGGGGTCTCACTTTTTGCTCAGGCTGGTCTTGAACTCGTGAGCTCAAGCAATCCACCTGCCTCAGCCTCTCAGAATGCTAGGATTACAGGCATGAACCACCATACCCAGGCAGAATTCTTCCATGTTTTTATAAAAAATGGGCTTTCTCTTTATTATCTCTAAAGTTTTTGGTTTTTAACTCCTTAATTAATGTTTTTCCCTTTAGTAACTTCTTTTGCTATTTCTTCCAGTTTGTTTTGTGAATCTTTAACTCATGGATTTACTCACATTTTTAAATATTTTTTTAAACAGTAATAAATATTTAATGTTATGAATTTTTCTTTAAGCATTGTTTTAGCTGTAACTATTTCACTGGTTATGAAAAGTCATGTTTTCATTATACTATTATTTCTTATACTTTGCAGTTCTTCATGTATCCAATAGTTTTTTCCAGGCAATTTTTTAAATTTAAAAATTAGTATTTTAATACAACTTTTTTTTATATTTCTGAGTTTACAGAATTTTCATTTTTATAACTATTCATATTATCTTATTTGTGTCTTTAATGTCTGTTAATCTTGCAATTTCATTGAGAATCACATCCGTCAGCTCTGTAGACTTCTATGTCCACTACACTGGTTTGAACCCAGAATGTAGCTTTTATGATAATATAATTGGTATTACTGTTTCTTTTTTGTTTACATTTGCTTCTTATAACCTTGCCTATATTTTTAATTTTCTTTTTGAGTCACTTTATGTTTGTTTCTAGTTTACATAATAAAGCTACATCTAGCTTTGTAACATAATCTGAATATTTTAAAAATATTCCATGAAGCCCATAATAAATATATTAACTGAAATATATAATTCCATGGGGAATATTATTATTATATATCATTATATATATAATTTCCATGGGGAATACTTTAGTTAATAAATGTAGTTAATAAAATATTAAATATTTTAGTTAATAAAATCATCAGTTTTTATTTTCCTTTTGTAACATTTAAATAGAATTTATTTTTAAAAATTTTAATTATGAATTTGATTTTACCTGATACATATTTCTCCAATATATTATATATGAGACATCAACAAATATAATTGCCTGTACCTTTCTGAAGTTTGAAATTCCTTTCCAATTTTTGTAAGTTGTTTAAGTTCTAGCTTATCAGAAATACATTTTAATTTAGGTGTTGAAAAAGTAATTGTAGTTTTTTGCATTGTTGAAATTTTCCATTTGAAAATGTAATACATTCTTAAATAAATATAGTTACGTTATACATCATTTCAATGCGAATTTCTCGCTTTATGTTTTTTTCTAATGACCTTTTACTTGATGTTTATTTCATATTTATTTTGGACTATGGAAACGATGTTAGGCAAAAACAAATTCAAGTGATTTTGTTGTTCAAGGTTAACATGGGTCTGAAAGCCACAGAGACAACTTGCAACATCAACAACACATTTGGCTCAGGAACTGCTATGGAGCTGACAGTGCAGTGGTGGTTCAGGAGTTTTATTAAGGGGACAAGAGAGTTAAGAGTAGCATTGGCTGTTGGAAGCTGACAACACCAATAGAAAGTAATCGTTGAAAGCTGATCCTCTGACACCTATAGGAGAATTTGCTGAAGAACTCAGAATCAACCATTCTATAGTTACTGGGCATTTGGAAGCAATTTGGAAAGGTGATAAAGCTCAGTAAGTGGGTGCCTCATGTGCTGACTGAAAGCCAGAGCAATCACTGATTTCAAGTGTCATTTTCTCTTATTCTACGCAACAACGAACCATTCTCAATTAGACTGTGATGACTGACCAAAAAATGGATTTCACATGACAATTGGCAATGACCAGCTCAATAGTTAGATCAAGAGGCACCTCCAAAGCATTTCCCAAACCCAGACTTGCACCAAAATAAAGGCCATGGCCACTGTTTGGTGGTCAGCTGTAAGTTTGAACCACTAAGGCTGTCTGAATCCCGGAAAAGTCATTACATCTGAGAAGTATGTTCAGCCAATGGATGAGTTCTACGAAAAAGGGCAGCTGGATCTGGTCAACAGAAAGGGTCCAATTCTTCACAACAATGCCTGAGCCCAACACACATTACCCAACAGTTCAAAAATCAAAACAATTGGGCTCCAAAGTTTCGCCTCATCCATCATATTCACCTGACCTCTTGTCAACCAAATACCACTTCAAGCATCTTGACAATTTTTTTACAAGGAAAATGTTTCCACAATCAGCAGGATGAGGAGAAGGCTTTCCAAGAGTTTGTAGAATCCCAAAGCATGGATTGTTAGACTATAGAAACAGACACATTTATTTTTCATTGGCAAAAATTGTTGATTGTAATTGTTCCTATTTTGATTTAATAAAGATGTGTTTGAGTCTAGTTCTAATGATTTAAAATTTGTGGTCCAAAACAGCAGTTACTTTTGCACCAACTAATACATAGTTTTAAAAACAGCATTTTTCCTCCTTCAGTTTTACTATTAAATACATTCACTGCTTTATCCAGTTATATATATATTTTGGGGGGCAGTTTTTGGCTGGGGCAGGGTTTGAACCCACCACCTCTGGCATATGGCTGGTGCCCTACTCCTTTGAGCCATAGGTGCTGCCCTTTATCCAGTTTTTTAACACCCTAGTCTTCCCTTGATTTTTCTGAAGTATGGCCATTAATAGTTTCTTCAAAAAGGCCCCTGGGAACAACTTTTTTGAGTTCTTGACCATCTAAAATGATTTGATATTAACCTAAAGAAAATTGGGTAATAAATTGGATTTAATTTTGACCAAAGTACATTACTTGAACATTAATTTTTAATTCAACTTGTTAATATGTTTGTTTAGGATATTGCATCCTCATTTATAAGTGAAATATATTTGTAATTTCCCTTTATAATAATATATTTTTCTGATTTTAATATCAGATATATCCAGATGAAGTAGAATGATTTTAAAGTATTTCTTCTTTTTCTATTTCTTTTTCCTATTGTCTATAAGATTTGGCATGATCTGTTTTTTGAAAATATCTTCTATTTTTATTTATAAATATTAGTTGTCTATTTTTTGAGACTTTGGGGAAAAAAAAAGAAGTTAACTGATGACTCCATACTGAACCTCAGAGTCAAAGACATACTCTTATCTGACAATGTGAATGTTACTTTTTTTGCATTATTATTATTACTGCTCAATATTTCGTTGCAGCAATCATATGATTTATTTGCTGAATGTATTTATCTTCATTTGTGCTTTATGAGGTTTTTGTTTCTAGTCTTTATCTTAAACATTGTTGTTATTATTAAATTTTAAGCCTTTTTAATTTTGTGAAGGCAAAAAGTAGAAACCAAATAAACACATATATCTGTACAGAGAAAATAAATAAAAAAGAAAAGAAAAGAAAAGCTTGGCAGAATCAATTTTTAGAATTAATTTGAATCAATTTTCTTGGACGTACTTTTTATTTTCTCTTGAGGATGTTTTAGTTGCTAATGTTTTAGCATGGATAGTGATTATCAATAGATGAGACCAGGGTGAATTTTCCAATATGTAAATGACCTGACATTTTGACAGGCTGACTAAATATCATTTGTCTTTGAAATCTAACAACTACACTATGCCATCCCTTCATTTTGATCAAATTGGAGCACTTTTTTCTTATCCATTGTTTATTCTTTTACTTCAGAAATTCTTTTTGAAATAATATTTTCAAATATTTGTTGTGTTGCAAGGTTTAAGTTTTAAGTTGTGTTTCTGCTCTCTGCAAGAAACATCTTGGTTCATTGCTCTCTATAACTCCTGAATCCATTTGAGAAGTCATTTCTTTCCATTATTTTCCTTAAATATATTTACCGTGACTCTAAGATGCAGATTTTCTTTTCTCAACATATAACTCGATTCCATGGTTTTCAAAAAAACATGCTGGCTTCTAAGAATGTCAGTCTAGTGTGATGTTTATCAGTTCCACTCACAGCCCACTGAGCAGAGTAAGTCACATGGCCCCAGCCCAATTGGGAGTTAGACTGGGAAGCGTAAAGGAGTGCATGGATGTCAGTAAGTCATGCTTTAAACACTCAGTTTTGATTTAAGTTTTCCTGAAATACCTATTTATACTATGTTCCTTTGTTGGAGTTGGGGTGACCTGTTAAGGTAGAGAGTTTCACAACTTGAGCTTTCTTTTTGCTACGACAAGAACTAAACGAAATTCCCCTCTGCAAAATTCTTAGTGATATTTAATCTGTTTCTCTGAGCCATAACAGGACTAGTATTTTTTTTTCACTGTAGTTTCCACACCTGTAACTGAAAACCAAGGATATAGTATTACTTCAGGGTGTGATCTGAGACACTTTAGGGTGGTGGATAGACTTTAAGATGCCTTCCCATGATTTCCTGATTTCTAATATTCTGTCTTAGTATAATCCCTCCCTTTGAGAATGACTGAAGCCTGTGACTTGCTTCAGAAGTCAAGCAATTCAATTGGTTGTGACAAAGGTGATGCTCACTCCCATGATTATGTTGTGTTATATAAGACTTGGTCTCAGCACGCTGGAGAGAGAAATTCTTTTATTGGATTGATAACATAAGAAGCCTTGTTGAGGAAGTCTGAATGATGAAAACTACAGGCAGCATCTGTAAATTGTGAGTACCCTCTAGGATATGAGGGTAACCTGTAGCCAACAGCCAGCAAGACATATCCCTTCAGCCTGAGTCAACCCATCACATATGGATTGTGCCAACAATCTGAGTGATCTTGAAAGCAGATTCTTTTCCCACAGCCTCCAGATGAAAATGCAGCCTGGCTGACAATCTGGCAGCAACCTTGTGAAACCTTCCTGCAGGAGATCCAGGTTAACTGTGTTCAGCAGCCTGTGAGGCAGTAGTAATGTGGGTTGCTTTAACCCATTAAATTTGTGGCAATCTGTTATTCAGCAACAACTAAACCATCAAAAACAAACACAAAACTAACACTTTCAGGAGATATAATTTCTAATGTTTTCTAAGATACCACTGTTTGGTCTTCTTGTTATATTCCATGCATTTTCTCTTTCTTCTATGTGGTTTCTAACTAATCATCACTTTTGACAGAATTAATAAGATTTTAGAATCTACAGATTATTTTTGCCTCCAGGGTCTCCAAGTTCTACTTAAAAATCACGTTTTCTCTTTTTGTTTTATTTTCTCTTGTTGCTTTGGGATGACTTTCTGGGGAAAAGAATCGAATGTACATGTTCAGTTAATATATGAATTATCTTGCTTTACATCGTTCTTCTGTGTGTACCATTTACTGTGGCTGCTGTATTAGAATGTAAGAATTTTTTTTTTTTTTTTTTTAGA
>NW_003852490.1:407775-444083 GCF_000181295.1 Otolemur garnettii
TTTTTTTTAGAGAGAGAGTCTTACTTTGTTGCCCTCAGTAGAGTGCTGTAGTGTCACAATGCACAGCGACCTCCAGCTCTTGGGCTTTGGTGATTCTCTTGCCTCAGCCTCCCAAGTAGGTGGAACTACAGGTGCCTGCCATAACACTTGGCCATTTTTTTTGTTGCAGTTTTGGCTGGGGCCAGGTTTGAACCTGCCACCCTTGGTATATGGGGCTGGCACCCTACTCACTGAGCCACAGGTGCCACCCAGAATGTAAGAACTTTTGATGGCAAGAGCATAAATATCTTTGATTCATTTTTAAACCTGACCATGATGGTTTACATTTAAGTTTTTCTCAAAGTATTATTTAGTTATAATTAATGTGAAAAGTTAATCTAAATATTTATTATTATTATTGTAGAGACAGGGTCTCCCTATATTGCCCATGCTTGTCTCAAACTCCTGGCCTCAAGCAATCCTTCTGCACTGGCCTCCCAACATGCTGGGATTACAGGAATAAGCCGCTTGTCCTAAATATTTGTTAATTGTATTTTGGATGTTTTTTCCGTCCTTTCCTATGTCTATTAACACAGTTCTGTTAGATATGGACCAGTTGGTCTCTGGATCAATCTAATCACAACTTTTAATTAATAGGGTGAGCCAATCAATAATTCCTATCTCCATACTAAATGATTGATTATACAGTAGAACCTCTGTAAGTTGACCACCGAAAAGACTGTAATAATTAGTCAATATAAGATGGTCCACATAGGAACTTCTATAGAGTACAAGTGGTGCATGACCAATCTATGAAAATCATGTAAACTTAAGGAGGTAGTCAATGCACAGAGGTGGTCATCTATGGAGTTTCTACTGCATATCGTGTAAATACTCAAGACAGTATACTCAGAGCAAATAAGAATCCCCTGTGAGACTTTGGTTTCCGATCTCTTCTGATAAGGTTCTATTTTAGCTATGTAATTCTTGGGATCTCTTTCATACTTAATATGTGAGACAGTAATGTGAGCCTCAAACTGCTTGGGGTCAGAAAGAAACCAATACAAAGGAAGTGGAACTTTGAAATGAATCCTTACTCAGAAATAAATCCTTGTGACATATTTTGGGCCCTGAATCAATCCATGCCTGGAAAATGAATAACCTTAAAATGTTCAAACCAACTGGACACAGTGGCTCACACCTGTAATCTGAGCAGTCTGAGAGGCCAAGGCAAATGTGTTGCCTGATCTCACAAGTTTGAGACCAGCTTGAGCCAGAGCGAGACCCTGTCTCTCTCTCTCTATATATATATATAGAGCCAGATGTTGTGGTGGGCACATGTAGTCCCAGTTACTTGAGAGGCTGAGGCAAGAGAATTGCTTGAGCCCAAGATTGAGGTTGGTGTGAGCTATGACTTCATGGCACTGTACTGAGGGCACCAAGGTGAGACTCTGTCTCAAAAAAAAAAAAAAAAAAGTTCTAACCACCATTAGTAGTGTTGTCTTAAATCATTCATCCACTAATAATTACTTGTTTACTGTCATGTTTCCTTCTATACTGTGTATTTCTTAAAATGCTTATTTTTTCTACTTTTTACTATTACATCCTAGGCTCACAGTAGTCCTGATTTTTATTTATATATATATGTACATATAAACATATATACACATGAATATATATATTTCATCATACATTATATATAATTTTATAAATTTTTAAAAATATATGTACATCTTATAAATATTTTTTTATTTCATTATAAAATACATGAATACAAAACTTAACAAAAATTATATCTCTCTGCTTAAAAACTTATATAGCAGCATTTAAACATGCTTTTGTCCCTACACTTAACTACTTCTTAGTGTGAGACAGTGTGCTATACTAGACAGGGTAAAGGGCTCAGAGCACGACATATTTCATCCACCACTTTCTGGCTGTACAATTTTTTAATTTTGTCAGTGTTTAAGCAAATGCTACCCTGTGTATCTCACCCTTCCTTCTGAAAATAGCTGTTCTTTTCTCCTTTCAGAGTGCACCCTTCAGATTTCTCCCCTGTTGCATCACTAACTCTACCTGCCAGACTCAAATATATCTAAATTTTTTCCTTCAAAAAGGGGAAATAATTACTTCACTGTAATCCTTTAGCATGAGGACTGACCATTAGGATATAAAAGGAAATCTCAAGATAAAGAACCCCTCGCATTTGCAGGGGGAAAAGATGGACGGGTAATGTTTAGGAAACAATGTCTGACTTATAAGCAGCCCTGTGAAGTGACCTTTAATTCCTTGAAGCTTTTCTTTTGCAATTCAATAAGATTAAAACAGAAATAAGGAAAAACAATGCTAATATAATTGGGAGATGACATTTCATCCTGTGTGGCATTTTCTCACCTCGCTTCTCACTGAGCTCTGATCCACAGGTTAACAGACATGATAATTATTTCTTCATAGGAGGCATTTCTGCCTATTGCTACCAATTGCTCTCTGAGAATTGGGAATAGTAACCCTACTATCAGCCCTTAATGACTGAACATAAAACTGAATTGATTTAAGACAAGTCTGGCTACATGAAAGTCTGAGAAATAGAAGATGGTCATGGTTCATCTTAGCAAATTGCTGATGACTCAATAAAATGTACATGGGGTGAAAGGTGATTTTCCAGGCTATAATAATTAGGGTAGAATGTTTGGAGAACCAACTGGAAAACTAAGATGAAAGGACAGAAGCATTGTGGCTTTATTAGAAAAGTGCCAAACAGTGCTAACAATGTCTGGAAAGTAAGATTAACATGCTTTTTCTGGGCTTCAGAGGGAGAAAGTAGGCAATTAAAGCACTCCATACTAGGAGGCCCATGCTGGGCATTTAGTTAAATGATATGCTCTGAAGTTTTCTTATTATTCAGCACATTGCTTTTCAACTAGCCTGATGTTCTAATAACCCTGCAACTTTTTCTTCTAGAGAAAGGACCCACTCATTGTTTGAATCAAAGTCCAGAATTTATATTTTAGTACTTTTTATATTTTATTGTTTAAGAATATTTTATATTAAAGTAAATCAGCAAAGAAGAAATTATGGAAAGAAATAATAGAATGGAAAGAAAAAAGGGAGGAAGGAAGGAAAAAGAGTAGGGAGGGAGGAATATTTCAAATAGTTGCCATTTGGAAAATAGGTAAACAGGAAAATCACTTTTCTTTTAACCAAGGCTAAATGGTTTTTATTTAAAAAAAAAAAAAAACCTCTTCTTGTCTTTATTTGACCTTTAAGACTCTTAAGGAAGAACTTAATAGTTTTATTTTGGCCTAGTTCTCTATGTTTTCCTGTGTTTTGCATCTGGCTAAGTTATAAGAGACTAGAGAACGCAGGAAATAAAAGAGCTGATTTGTGTTTCTGGTGAGTAAGTGATCTTTCTGATTTCCTGTTTCACCATAAGTCAAATTCAATGATGATATTAACCAAGGGTTTTTTACAAGAACTTTGCTGCCTCTTCCACTTCTTGCTCTTGCCCATATGCAAGCATTCTGCTTAAATTCTTTGGTTAATTTGGAGTTGTTTTTTGTTGTTGTTTGCCTGACCCTAGACCATTACAGTTACCAAATTTTGCTCCTACTCTTTTCGTGTTATAACTGCAGACAATTGATGTGTGCCATAGGAAACCCCACAGAAATGCTAATTCCCATAATAATGACACAATGTCCTACAAATTCACATACCAGGGTTATAATAAAGTATTATCAGAGGTTCGTTATTTCAGATTATTTAATACACTTCCTCTGAGCTTGTATTTCTACTTTCAAATTGCAATTATTAATTTCTCTAGATACTTGTCCAAATTCTTTAGAAATAGACAACTGTGTTCTGTTTACATATAAGTTATAAAAGATAATTAATATAATGCAGCCCAAAGTGTGTTTGCTTTGTTCAAATGATCTGTATTTGTGTTGAGAGACATTTCAGAACACCTGCAAACAATGACTAAAATGACCCAAGTGACATGTAGATGTGAGTGACTTTGATGTCTTGGAATATTCTGAGAATCCAATGTATGAATCAACAGCAAACAAACATTATGGGGGTTTTGATTACCCAGAATATTTTAGATTCCAGAACTATCAACCTACCTTCCCTGCCTCTTGCTGCCTTTCGCCTTCTGGACTTTCCACCTTCTGCTTGCTTTCCTTCACTAGTCTAAGTTAAGAAGTATGTTTTTGGCAGCTAACAGATATTACGACACACTACCCTTATTGTTTCCCAATCCTTCACTTTTCACACATTTCATTAGAAAACTCCTCTGCTCATATTCCCATCACTTAATTTTCATGAGGTTACTAAAGTCCCAAGTAAATTGACACCAAATTAAGTAACAGTGTCTTAGAAATGAAAGTCACATTGGTCCAACCTTCAACTAAGTGTCCAATCCTAGCCACTTTTGTATGATTTGAAATTCAGCCACTCCAGCTGGAGTGTATAAACTAAATTACCAAATTCCCCCAAGAGGGAAGACCTCGGTGTTCATAACAGACATATCTAGAAGAGCTAAGAAGAGAGGGAAGGACATGGAGATATAAGAAAAGGAAAATAATATTAAAGAAGAGGCTGAAATCTTGATGTTAGACACATCACCCCACGATATAGTAAATGTGACAAAAATCAAAATATACAATTTGAAATACTGATATAACAAGGGAATATATTCCCCCACACAAACACCCACATTATAACTACAAATAATGCAAGAAGAAATAGAAAAAGTTAATATGTTTAACTGAATAAGATTTATCAAGTACACAAAAATAAATTATGACCATATATATATTATTATGAACATATATCAAATTTTACTTCTCAAGTATACATAGCAATTTCATAAATGATCATCTCTTTGGTTGCAAAGAAAATGTGAATAATTATTTAGAAGAAATGAAACACATAATAACATCTGAGCACAATGAAAGCAACCAAAAACTAATAGCAAAACAAAAACAAAAGAATAGAGAGAAAGAGAAAAGGAAAAATTCTCCTTCATTGAAGTTTAGAAATAAAATATCATTATTATGTTAATTAAACCTTTGAAGCAGGCAAAAAGAAAAATTTAAAATTACAGACTTTCTAAAAGATAATGATAATAAGCACATTATATATCAGGAAATGCCATATTTCTACCAGTAATGGAAATTATCCAAAAGATACTAGGCATCTACCTAGAAGAAAAAAATCATTTTATTCACCATTTGCACTACACTATTTATCGCAGCTCAATTTATAATTGCCAAAATGTGGGAACAATCTGAATGCCCACCAACCCAGGACTGGATTAACAAGCTGTGGTACATGTATAACATGGAATACTATTCAGCCATTAAAAATGATGTAGATTTCATATCTTTTATATTAACCTGGATGGATGTGGAACACATTGTTCTTAGTAAAGCATCACAAGAATGGAGAAACAAGAATACTACTCAATTCTAATATGAAGGTAGTAGATGAGCTAATACAAAGGGTGGGGGAGTAGGGGAATGAGCAAGTGGGGAGTGAGGAGGTAAGAGGGGGTGGAGGTCACACCTCTTGGGGGTGAGATACAATTATAAAAGGGTCTTTACCTAACAAATGCAATCAGTGTAACCTAACTCTTTGTACCCTCAATGAACCTGAAACAATAAATTCAAAAAAAGAAATAGCAACAAAAAATCTATAGGCTAAACACTTTTGTCAATAAGACAGAATGAACATGAATGAAATTTCCAACTCAAGAAGCTAAAAAGAGCACAATGGAAAATCAAAAGAAGACATAAGGAAAGAAAAAATAATGGAGAAAAAGAAACTAATGGCTTAGAGAACAACAAAGAGTACATACGATTAACGTATAAAAGTCCTTGTTTATTGATTCAGTGGACAGAATAGAATAGACAATCCACTAGATAACATGAGCAAGAAAAACAGGCACAGGTAAAAATATACAAAACTAGGAATTAAAAAGTTGTATAACTATTAAACCAAATTTTAAAAATATGAATGTAATGTCAAATTTCTTTACATACCTTTGTAAAAATATATGTTAAATATTAGCTGAAATGGATGATTTTATAGGAAAATAGAGTTTCCCAAAATTGAAAGTAGTAGAGATAAAAAAAAAACTTAATGAACAATTTCCAATAATAAAATAGAGAAAGCTGTCAAGGAACTATTCCATATAAAGTATTGGGTTCATTAACACAGAAGGTGCCAAGATAATGTATAAATAGAGAATAAACAAAATAATTTATTTGCTCATTTTTTTCATTTTAAGCAGAGAGAAAACTGTATTAAAATGATAATATTCAATATATACCAACAACAAAAGATGAGCATAAGTCACATTGAGTATCTTTTGTAACTGCAGAAGTCAAATGTGACTTGAGCTACGTTTGATATGGTTTTCTTTTCTTTCTTAAAATGTATATACATTTTTTGGCACTCTATGATGTATATATTCATTAATACTTGATATATCACATATTGATGAATATTGAGCTTTGGAGAATAGTGTGTTTCTACAGGTTTAAAAGAGACATCATTGCTTCTCGATTTACTAATCATTTTAATATACTAATGTTCATTAGACAGTGCTCTTGATAGCCCCTTTAGATGCTTCCAATGGAGAAATTAAAACTGAGAGAATGGAAGATGGAAAGTGGATAAACAAGAGTGTGAGTTCCTGTCTCTTCTTTAAGAAAGAGTAGTTTAAAATTTGGTTGGTTGGTTTGTTTGGTTAATCTGCGAGTTAAATATGCATATGTGTGTAAGGGTCTTTCAATATATTCCATTTTTTCATATTTTCTGAATGTATTGATGTGATTCTGTGCTACATTTTAAAAAGAAATCTGAAAACCACTCATTAAAAATTAATACTCTTCTTGTCATACCTATACAAATACCTATACAAAAAACTTTAAAACATTGCTTTGTACCGAAGATAAGTTCTAGATATTTGGTAACCTTGTTATGAAAATAAAGGAAGTTTGTTCTCAGTTTTAGAATAGAGAGAAAAACAATTTTCTCTTGTGGTAAAGATTTCAATCATGCTTCTGAGATCACTTTCTTTGTTCTGTTTTGTTGGTTAGATTACATGTCTACTTCTCGCTCTGCTAAGAGAAGGCATAGCTTCTCACCTGTTCTGCTGAAGCAGAGAGAAGGAACTCAGGAGAATGATCTTTGAGACAGATAGCAACATTGTGCACTTACCTCTTATTTCACTGAGTAAGAAAAATAAATGATAGTGAAGTTTTAAATTTCTTGCTTAAACTAATTACATTTTATCCTCCCAGACGTCTCAATATGAACATGAATTGTTGAATACCTGGGGAACAATTTTATGGTGGAAACCTGACCTTAATTCAATTCCCACTCCTCAGTTACTTTGCTCACCGGCAGGTCAGAATAATTCAATTTAGAATAAATGATTCAGAAAGGTCATGACAGAATCACGTTAACATGGATATAGCCATAACATTTATTCACATCTCCGGTGAAATGGGTAGTGGTTACTAAGCAAAAGAGTGGGGATGTAATAGGATAAGCCTACAAAAAAGTTCAAATGCACACAGAATTGCTGAGTCATCAGAGAAAATTTTCACAAGCTAAGTGGAGAAGCTGATTCAAGATAATTAGAGGTCTTTCTGCTCTTACTTCTGTCCCCCTTTGGAGATATTCTGTCTGTAGCTTGGAAGAAATCAAGTATATATAAGCATGTAATCTGTTCTTTATTTTTCCTTGATGGGTATTCTAGTTGACTTATCCTCAATGATAGTTTAATTTGCCTTCTAAAGATTTGCTTCAATTTGCTGGAGTGCATTGAAAAATGCTTTCTTTATCTCCACCACAGATAATGAAAATTCAATAGCTGTGTTCATATATATATATATATATTTAGTTATACACACACTTAGACATGATAGTGTGGCTTCATTAATATTCTAGCCAGATATAAATTCAGTATGTATAACCGCAAGATTGCATATATTGCATATAATTGTGCATTGCCTCTGCCATTAGCAATAACATTTCCAAGAGATGTATTGTATAATTCTTTGTTAATAAGTAGCTTAATATGGCTTAAGATAATTAAAACATGAGATATTTGTTCTTTCTGGGGGATTTGCATTCTAATAGGAAAAATTTGCAGGGGAAAAAAACATTCAAGATCTTAACAGTTACCTTAGTGGAATTTAGGAAAAAAAAAAAAGTAAATGGATGGGAATAAAAACATAAGTTTCTCAGTATAGCTGACAATTTAAAAACATTAAAAGAATCTCCCAGAGACAGTACATTGTAACCAAGCTGAAAACCAGAGAGAAATTTTCTTCTTTTTTTTGGAGACAGGGTCTTACTCTATGGCCCAGGCTAGACTACAGTGGGGTCATCAGAGCTCAGGCTCACGCTCACAGGCTCAAGTGAACAGAGAAGAAATTCGAAGGTTTAGTAGTCCTGAGGGCATTGGTCAACCTAAAAACAAGGACGAGTGAATATTAAAAGCATCACTTTGATAGTGGTGTGGCTCTAATTTACTCAATGTGAGATTTAGAAATGAGACCCCTAAATAAAACTGAGGCCATCGAAAGTCTTTAGTGAATATGGAAAATAGAATACTCCCCCCCACACACACAACACACATTACCCACTAAGGAAAAGATTACCAAAAATGTAGGTCTCTCTTGGCTTGAGGTTTCATGGAAATTAGTCTATTGTAAATATTCTAACATTAGGCTTATGTTCTGTTGAATTGAGGTTCAAATTTGTTCCAGTTATGTGATACAGGAAACCCAAAGTCAAGGAAAAAAATTAAGCTTTTCTCATAATGGTGGTTTGTTTGCCAATTCAAGTCCTTTTTAGAAGGATTTCCCTCAACACAAACCTCACGGTTGTTCCGCAGAACTTAAGCTCTTAGTTTAAAATTTAAAAGCCTATTAATAAACATGGCAGAATAAGTAAGAAAAAGCAAAATAATTTATTTGTTCATTTCCTTCATTTATTTACTCAGTGAAACATATTCAATTTATGACCAATATTTGATTATTTCATTATTGACATTCTTTTTTTTTTTTTTTTGCACTTTTTGGCCGGGGCTGAGTTTGAATCTGCCGCCTCCAGCATATGGGGCTAGTGCCCTACTCCTTTGAGCCATTGGCACTGCCGCATTATTGACATTCTTAAGAATCTAAATTTATTGTTTTGGGGTTTCTTTTTGTTTTTATTTTTGTATATTATCTCTCCTTATGTACACACACACACACACCCCCATAGAATCAACAGAATGCATGTGTATGTGTATAGATAGAGAGATATAAATAGATACCTACAGTAGCTACATGGATTTAGAGAGATAGATGGAGATATATATACATATCTACTTGTAGGTCTATAGATCTACCTATTTATTGGGGGGAAAAGAAGGGGTGAGAGAGATTATAAGGGATTAATTCATGTAATTGTACAGACAAGACTGAAATTTACAGGGAAGGCTGGAGACCCAGGAAAATTTTATGTTGTATCCTGAGTCAGAAGGCAGTCTGGAGGCCTCCTTGAACTATAGCCATTTTCTCTTAAAGCCTTCAAGTGAATTGATGAAACCCATTCATGTTATGGAGGGTAATCCACTTTACTCAAAGTCTACAAATTTAAATGTCAACCACATCTAAAAAAATACTTTAGTTAGGTCATATTCTATCAGTCAAAGAGAACGTAATTCAGAACCTAATTCCATTACTTATTACTCTTGTCAACTTAGTAAACTGCCTTTGTTTCTTACAATAACTGTCTGGAAAATGGGTAGAGGAATACGACACCAAGTTATTGATTTTGAATATTAAAATTTTATGATAATTCACCTTGTACATGAGAGGTGAGTTTTTGCCTTTTTTAATTAGTGAAGTATCATTTATTTCTCATGTTTTAAAAGTTTTTTTTAACTAAAACTGATTTTATCAATAATAATAAAAAGTCTTTGCCTCCTCTTTTATTTTATTTTATTTTTTTGCAGTTTTGGCTGGGGCTAGGTTTGAACCCGCCACCTCCAGCATATGGGGCTGGCCCCCTACTCCTTTGAGCCACAGGTGCTGCCCTGTTCTCCTCTTCTTTTTAAATTTTCTTCTAAGGGATTTCAATTTCCAAAAGCTGCTTTTGGTTGGGCTACTTGATTGCACACAAATAAAATAGAAAACTTTCTAATTTTTTTTGCATTCTCCATGTAAAGATTTTTATCCATGTCCATTCTTATTTGACTCCAGGATCTAATTGATTATTTTTTATGTCTCATCTGAAGCTATTATCTTGGCTGAAGTAAATAAACAAACAAAAATATGAACTGAACAAAATGATTTTAAAATGATCAAGAACTAGAATCACTTTGTTATCAAAGTTAACACTTTTAATTAATAATCATTTTTGGGTTCTTTTATTATAAATACTTTAATGCGTGATCCATTTGGACCAAAACTCCAAAATGAAAAAAAAAAATTAAGACTTTTCTAAATACTGTTTGTTTAACAGCCATAATGTTTTCCCCACAAAGCTATATACTGATATGGATAGTTGGGAAGTGGAGGAAAACAATCTAAGCTCTGTATTCTACTGTTTCCTACTCGGAGACTGTAAATTGGCTCATTTGTTTTGAGTATTGTAAATTACACAGCTAAATTTCTCATTGCACCACAGGAAGCTCTAGTCTTCTGAGTAATTACTCGATTATCTTTTTATTCTAAAAGATAAAAAGAGTAATCTCTCAATAGGTAATTCATGATTAACTGAATAAAATATTGAGAAGTGCTCTAAATACTTTAACACTGAAAGAGTACTTTTCATCCTTTCAAATTATTTTACTCTGGCTTTCTGAATAAGAGCAAGGAGATAGATGATTATGGAAGAAGCTGTAGGAGACAGGTTAAGGGGTCCAGAAGAGGATACAGTGTTCACACATTTCCCATTTCTTGACGATAATAAACAATCAAGGCCGTTTCCCCCACTGTTCTGTTCTAGGATTTCCAGATTTCTCCAGTTTATTCAAATTTCTCCCCTCATTGCAACCTACATCAGCCTGTGATTCTTACTTGAGGACTTTCTTTCATCCTAACATTCCAATTACCTAAGCAAAAAGTAGATGTCAAAGAATATATTTCATCAAAAATGATCTGACAAACACGTTTGGTCTCTGTTCAACATCTTACAGGAGGTAGATAACGAAAAGAGAGGATCTGGATTTAAGGCATAAGAAGATGCCAATTCTGCTTAGAGCAAAAATTCTCCTGTTTGTCATCTACAAGGTGACAAGTCAGCATTTCAACTTGGTGATGTAGTAAAGGATGATAGACTCAGAAATGAAATTAAAGAACAACTTTCGGAAAACACAATTTTTATACAATTATGCAGAACAATTAACATTGAAATCAACGTAAGTTGTTGAACAGTAAGGTTAAGAAATGCGGGTAATGCAATTGAATTTTAAAATAAAATTTCAAGGTTATGCTTCTATATATATGCCCAGAGGAATACAGATAGATATACATGAGGACAGGCAGGTACAGACGTATATGATATGTATTATAATTATAAATATAATAGACAACAATTAAGAAGAGAAATTTTAGCAGCATTCATAGACCTAAGGATGTAATTGTTTACAAAGTTGAGAAAGGAACAGATGTGTACTACTCCAGTGTGGAGAAAGTTTCCTTTCTTTCTAAAGAGGACATAAGTTCGAATATAAACTGACTTTTTTCTTCAATTTCTAAACTTCTTCAGATGCCAAAGAACTTTTGTTGTTGTTACGAATTTCAATCTTTATAGCAGTATTTTCTGGCACTTTCCTGAGAACAAATGCCATAGTTCTCTTTGTTCAATGATGCAGTTGTCTACTGTCAAGTTGTTTTTTTTATTTAGAGACTCAAAATAAAATGAGACCTAAGCTTCAGAGCAAATTTCCCTTTTCTTCTTTTCATTTTTAAAGTGTATAATCTTTTAATGGCATTCATACCATCTCAATTTTTTCTCACTAAGGAAGGGGGTGCCTGTGTATTTATCTTCTTGTATTATTTCCTCTCAAGTTAAATCTTGGTTCATAGTTTGACTTGCCTTAACCCCCAAAATGTGGTGGCGGTGACACTGTGCTAGTCCCAGACTGGGTAATTAAGACTTCTGGCCGTTTCCACCTTTGAGCTTCCGGGAGCCTGCACCTGCTGAGCCCAGGATGGAGCCTCAATGCTGCAGACTGAGACTTCCCCAAGTGGGGACTTTTCCCCACCACCTGGGGTCCCGCAGACAAACTGAGAGACTTTGGGATAAATTCACGCAAACATTTTTTCCTCGTGACTGGGAGAGACGAACACTGAACACTGTATCAGCCTTCACGAGGCAGATAGACGCCACCTAGAACTGAATTCTCCAGACCTTTATTCTTGGGGTTTGGGGGGCATGCATACGCAAAGTAAAAAGTGAGAAGTAACAATCTCATGTTTCATTAAACAGCTCTCAGGAAAGAGAGCTATCAGAGTAAAGGACAGTGGATCTCTGAATTACCCAGCAAAGGTTACTTCGGTAGGGCTTTGAAGAGCTACGGCTTGTAGCTACGGCTTAAGGGTAATTGTAAGTTGCTTTTTACTTTTATTCATGTCGTGTCTCTTCTAAGCTGCTGATTTCTATCTGTACTTCCCAAGCCAGCTTCTTACCTACTCTACTGAACATTCTGACACCCTCGCCACCTTGAGGGTGCAGAGCAGCTGGGGGCTGAGGCCCAGGGCCTTTCCCACTGGAGCCCTGGGACACCAGCCTTACTGGCTTCCACCCACACGAATTTGCCACGCCAGAAGTCTGGCTGTGCTACTACAGAGATCACAGGGAAAGACGTCGTCGAGAGGACATGTGGAGCCAGAGAGGCCCAGCCATCTCTTCACCCCAGCTGAGCCTTCAGGGCTTCCCAACATGATCCGCTGAAGACAACTCAGAACTTTAAGCCACAGACAAAATCTGACACAGTCACAGGAGATTCCAAGCAAGATGCACTGAAAAGGCATCCAGCTGAGCCCCAAACTAGAGTCAACAAAGTTTGTCTGTAAGAAGTCAGATAGTAATTATTTTTGGCTTTGCAGGACCTATGGTCTCTGTAGCAACTATTCTGTTGTAGCACAGAAGTAGACTAAGCTATAAACTAATGACCATAACCGTGTTCCATTAAAACTTTATTTAGAGACATTGAAATTTGAATTTCATATAATTTTCATGTATCACAAAATATTCTTTTATGTATCACTTTAAACTACTAAAAACTAAAAGAAGTGAATCTGTTTTCAGGTCCCACAAAAGCAGAAAACAGGACAGAATTGTTCTCTGGGTCATAAGAATCTGCTCTAATCAACCCACAGAATTATAAGAAACAAACAAACAAAAATAACACAGTTGTTAAATCCTTAACATTTGGGATAGTCTGTTACTACAGAATGGATAACAAAGACACTGTTTCACAGATTCTGTCTCAGGGAAGGAATAAATGACCAGAACTATAGGTATCGGATACATGAAATGTGAGATTACATAATGACCACTTGTTGGGTCCACTGGAATAAATCCTGGTCTGTAATGAACATAAGTAGCCTGTGACATAGACTGGGATCATCTTGTTTTTAAAAACGCAGTCATCAAAAATCACAGGGCAGTGGGTCACAGATCTGGAAAGAGAGATTACCTACAAAGTACCCCAGGTTAGGACACGGTAAACAGGGGCTGACAAAATGACAAGGAATTCAAATCTCTTCCAAGAAATCAACAGGAAAAGCTGAAGGTGCATATTATTTTGAAAGATAACAGTAAAATAATAATGATATAGTAGTTACCTTTGTGTATATGGAGGTAAAGCATGGGAGTTTTCTCCAAACTGTATAAAGGAAAAAAATGTAATTAAAAAAGGATAAATAGCAGTCAAATATTTAGTATGAATATTAGGATTAACTTTTTGACAGAGAGGACCAAAGCAAGGTACCTTTAAAACTCAGC
This sequence comes from Otolemur garnettii, assembly GCF_000181295.1. Taxonomy (NCBI): domain Eukaryota; kingdom Metazoa; phylum Chordata; class Mammalia; order Primates; family Galagidae; genus Otolemur; species Otolemur garnettii. Next base: position 421,774 of record NW_003852490.1, read on the forward strand.
GGTTGGCTGAGTAAGAATTACATGATTGGTTTTCTGTTTTAAAAGATTTAGATAAAGCCTTGTCTAATGGCAGAGGCCAGGATTAGATGACCTCTTTTCACTTCAATTCTAATCCTGGGATATGTGATTAGAAATCACGGCCTTTAATATGCAATTTGCAGTTTCCACTGCTTAATCTAAACTACCTCAGTTGGAAACTGATAGCTACTGTTGTCTAGGAACTGTTGCTAAGCAGTGCACTCTGAGGTTTTAATGGATACTGTAGAATCATCAAAGGGAGCTTATCCTCCCTCCTAGGGTCTAAGTACTTATTCTTACTTCGAGAAAATGAAAACTAAATAAAATAAACAGATAAATAGGTAGATAAATAAATGCATAAATATTCTGAGAATTTTTTTAGCCTTTTCTCCTAAGAGTAACATCAAATATTTTATAAAATGTGTATTTTTACACAAAAACACATGCTTACTTTTCCTGGGAAGTAAATAATAATATCATAATGTTAAAAAAAAAAGCGTCCTATCACTCAGCTCACAATAGTCATAACCATTTGCTTCTCAAACAGAGGGCACACATGCACATATGTGGACACCCCAAAACACCTAGTAAAATGGGAAAATAATGAAGAATATAATTTTGAGAAATATCCCTTCCAATGTAAAGTGTAGTTGACAAATTTAATACCTACTTCCACTTGATTTATCATAAAATTATTCAAAGCAGAAGAAATATCTAAATTGATTGACAAATGAGGCATACTGGTTTTAGTAAGTAATATCTATGCTTCTTTATATATGAAATCATGAAAATAGTTTTTGCTATGGTCTTAATGCTTGCAACCCTTCAAAGCTGATAAGTTGAAATCTCAACTCCAAGGTTATAGTATTAGGAAGTGCAGCCTATGATGAGTAGTTAGATCATGGATGTGAAGCCCCCATGACTGGGATGATTGCCCTTCCACAAAGTGAACCTGCCCCTTCCACCATCTATGCGAAGGCAGCCCATTGCATTTGGACTTTTAAGACTCTGGATCTGTGAAAAATAAATTTCTGTTGTATAAATTACCCAGTTTAGGTATTTTGTTCTAACAGCCCAAATGGACTGAGACAGTTTGAAAATGAGTTAAATTTGGTGGGAATTATTAGGGCTCATATAGTCTAAGAGCTCTTGATACCCGCATTAATATTGAATACAAGGAGATACTCCACTATTGGTGAAATGACACACATATAATTTACCTTAAAGCCTCATAAATAAACATAATCATAGGCAACAGAGATGAGCAGAATAAAGTAAAAATCAGTTGGCATAATTAAAAACGTGGGCCTTTTTGGACAGTAGGTTGATAATGTCAATACGTTCTTTAATCATGAGTCTCAAACTTATTCCCCACTATTTCAGGGGAAAAAAAAAAACACTCCCCAAAGCTTTTATTTCCCAAAGGTTTAGGGGGGGTGGCTATACCTACCAAGTATATTAAATATAAAAGTCAACTTGAAATTTACCTTAGAAACAAAATCAGTGTAACCTAAACATATATACACTCCTATTAATCTGAAATAAGTAAAAATGTGTAAACAGAAAAAAATAAGTAAAATACAGAAATATAAAGGACACCTAACTCTATATCTGAAATGCACAAGTTACGTGATATGTTTAATGTAAAATAATTCCTGATAAAAACGCTGTAATGTATATTTAGACGTTTGTTTAACTTGATTTATAAATGAGTACTATGGGGTATTTGTGTGTATATCAAGTGGATATATATATATATATGCGCACACACATTCATAGAAATATACAAATTAAGATGACGAGAACTCTTTCTCCTCCTGCTCAGCTCCTTCGCAGCTTAGCACCTGTTGATCATTTCAAGACTATGGCTATACCATGGTTGCTTCATTTTCTTTGTTTCGCTATTTCCAATTCTTTATCAGTTTAACCTAATAAATACCTTAAAAGTATGCCCACTTCTCTTCATCTTCATTGCTACTTCTTAGGCAATTCCACCATCATCTCTCTCCTCGACAGGTAAAATGGTTCTTCTATTGCTTCATTATGGCTCTTCTCTGTCTTACCGTCTGCTATAACAAAATACCATGAAAACCAGGGCGTATAAAGAACCCATGTTTATTTTCACAGCCCAATAGGCTGGTAGTCTGAGGCCAGGGTGCCAGGATGGTGGAATCCTGTGAGAGCTTTCTTCCTAATTACAGATTGCTAACTTGTTTTATCCTCACGTAGCAGAAAAAAAGCTGGCTAATCTCTAGTTTTTTCTTACAAAAACACGAATTCCATTCATGTTGGCTGTACCCTCATGACCTGATTACTTCCAAAGACTCCATCTTCAAATACCATCATATTGGGGTGAGAGTTTCAGCATCTGACTTGCGGAGCAACACGAGCATTTGGACCATTGCACTCTCCAATCTATTTTTTACCCATCAGATAATCCCTTTAAAGCCAACCTAATCACTCAACACTTTGACGGCATATTAGTGTGCATCACAGAAAACATATATTCTGTATCGAGCTCACCACATTCCTATCTTACCAGTTACTGGCTTATCATCATTTTTATCAGTTATATCTTCCTCTATGTTTAAGTCACTTGTTATCTTTCAGTTCCTTAAATACAAGCTTGTTCCTGCTTCCAGGATCTTGCTTATGCTTTTCTAACTGGCAAATTTTGCCTGAACCACTATCCTCCATTCCTGGCAATAATCCTAAGCCTACTTGAATGTTATATTTCAGCTTGTAAATGACAGTTTAGTGACATCATTCCTGGTGACTCTAAGTAGAAAGATTAACCCTGTGTTGTTTTTAATTGCAGTATTTTATTGATGTATTATGACATATCAACATTTAGAAATATATATATCAGTAGAGAACTTATTTGGGCCAAGTTCCTGTATTAAAGTTTTTTTAAATGTATGCTTCCCATACATAATTTAATGTGAGTATTGCATAATGAAAAAAAAAAATCTGCTAAGAAGATTAGATGAGTGGTTTTGTGCTCGAATTGGTGTTTGGTGTTAGAGACTCAAAAGTGATTAATACTCAGTACGTGACCTTGAGGAATGTTCTGTCAATAAGCAGAGACAATCACATAGACACTTCAGTGCAACCAAATAACTGCTGTAAGAAATGTATGCAGAGAACAATGAGAACTTAGAAAAATATGTAATTTTTAAGAAAAGAAAAATAAAACTTATGGAAGAAGCATTTATCAGATTTATCTGGAAGAAATAGAGAAATTACCCAGGCAAAAAAGTTTAGTCTGGCAGATGTGAACAGGAGAATAATTAAGGGATTAACATTTGAATTATTCTATATGAAGTAGATAAAGTAACAGAATAAAGGAAAAAACCCTAATGGTTTATTGAGGAATCATATGTAATTTGACAACTTAAGGCAAAATGTATATGGAAGGGAGTGGTAAGAAATGAGAATAGAAAGTTAGGGCTATATCTTTAAAAAATTATAATAACAATGGTAATAATAATACTCAAAGTAATTGCAATGGTGATGGTACCAATTCATTCCTACTATGCACTACGCACTTTAAAAGTGTTTTTTCCCCCATTTATCCTTCAAAAACACCTTATGAAAAATAAATTGTTATGATAATCATTTTATAAACAAATAGAGATCCAGAAAAGTTAAGTGGCTAAAACCAACATACTGTATATAAGGAATTATATCATTGTCAAGAGATTATATGATTTTTTTAGGAATAAGGCACACACTCGGAAAAGTGCACAATAGAAAAACATACATAGCCCAGTAAATTATTGCAAACGACATGCGAGTATTCACCACGCAGATAGAGAAAAGAAATGGCTAACACTTGAGAAGCCAACACCATCCCTTGCCCACATCTCCCAGCAAGGGGCAGCGGCTCATGCCTGTAATCCCACAGCACTGGAAGGTCAAAGTAGGAGGATTACTTGAGACCAGGAGTTCCAGCCACTCCTCTAGCCACTTTCAGAATAGGTGGCCACTTTCCGAATAGTACTATGTGGAGCTGCATGAATAATTATAATTAGTGAAAACTTAAAAAGCAAGCGTTAAATTGTTCTAAATTCATAAAAAAATATAAAAAGATAGAATCTGTGGCATTTGAAGCATGACCTTTCCCACCCTAGCTCAGTGTGACATAAATTAAACTCCATGTAGGTACAGCACTTTTTCTAGGAAGAGTTCATGAACTTAATTGTTAGACTTTGTACAAAGGACAGCTCTGATGGCCATTCCAGAAAAAGAGTTCCAAATTCTTCTGGGTGGGGGGGCAGCTAGCCACTGGCTTCAATGCATAGCTTCCCAAGGGGAGTGCTTCAAAAGTATCCAGTGATATTCAGCAATGAGTTATGTAATACTTTTGTGAACTTTTCTATGATAAATTCACAAACTTAATTGTCCAACCTTGTAATTGTCTCTTCACCAAAGTCTAATTATCTCTGAATCCTTTAGTTGTGTTTTTAAATTTAATATTGCATTTGTCATCTGTAGAATCTTCATTGACTTATTTTTACATTATTTAGTTATTTTCCAAATTTTTTAATCTTGGTTTTTATCTTCCAGAATACAGTATTTATCGTCTCTCTCAAGTAATCTCAGACCCTCTGTGTTTCTCTGTTTATACTTTATAGTTGTGGTGGCTGTTCATATTGCATTGTTCCTTTGTGTTTTATTGTTTATGATAGTGTGTTTACCAAAATATATACAGAATTTTAAAGTTAATTTTAGGTCAAAGATGATATAATCTTCTTATAAGATATAAGATATCATCTTAGAGGATATAAGATAACGTCTTATTTTTATAAGGATTTAATTGATTTTGGAAGGCAGTGTTGAGCACAATTCCTTCTAGATCACACAAGTCAAATGTTGCAGTTACAGGTGACAGCAGCTGAACCGCAGTTCCTGAAAGTCTCTACTTCCAATTCATCATTTTTCCCACTGTACAGCCCACACCTAGAGGAAGGGTTCGCTGTGTACTTCCACTTTCTGGCATGGTCTAGATAGTTCTGAGTTTCTTCTTGATGATGGAGGGCTAGCAAAAGCACCATTCAACCTCTCTGCCTCTTAGCCTCCATCTCAGAGCTTGTCCTCCTTTACGATGAAAAAAAATATGTCCCAATCACAATGTCAGACTTAACTCCTAGGTAAGGCTCCACCATCTTTAAGAACTTCCTAACATCCTTCTATATTACCTCTTCAGAATCATTAAGCCTTAAAAAACCACAAAAAAAAAAAAGTTGTAGCATTTGTCTAATTGTCTTGGTAGGATATTAGAAAAAGCATGTATCATCAGATTTACATTTTAAATTAATTAGCAAAATCATACTTATGAATTTGAAATGAATTCTGGATGCATGGGGAAAATTTATGGGGACAAATTGGAGTCCAGGGCATTTAAAGGTGTGATGATTACTTCTACTATGTGTCAATTTGGCTGAGCCACAGTACCCAAGGTTAAACATTATTCTGGATGTTTCTGTGAAGTTGATTTTTTTTTTGTATAAGATTAACATTTAATAGGTGAACTCTGAGTAAAGTATATTATACTCCGGAATGTGAGTGAGCTTTATGCAACCGGTTTAGAGTCTTAATAGAACAAAGACTGACATTCCCGCAGCCAGAAGGAATTCTGCTCTCAGAGTGCAACTTCTCCCTGAGTCTCTAATCTGCCAGTCTATCTCACAAGATTTTGGGCTTTCCAAGCCTGTCCAGTGATATAAGCTACCTTTATGTCCTTAAGATCCCTCTCTCTTTCTTTCTCTCTCTCTCTGGCTATATTACATATATATGTTGGTCACTACGAAGTTTCGAGGCAGACTGTGTTACGGTCCATTATTTTATTTCCAAGAAACACAGTCAACAGCTCTCCTTCTGAGTTACCCATGCAAATTTCAACTTGCTCAGCTTGAAGGTGTTGCTGGGAGTGCTTTTTTTTGTTCCCATCTGTGTGGATTTTATTTTATTTTTTTATTTTTGTGTTATCTTAAAACTTTTGCAGTGTTTCAAGATAACACAAACTTGTACACACACACACACATCCTGTTGGTTCTGCTTCTCTGGAGAATCCAAAGTGATAAAATATAATCAAATCTTGGAAAGGCAGATCCAGTTAGTGCAGAGATTTTAGAAAAATTTTTCAATGATGAGAAAAAATGGTGTCTTGTTCATTAATAAGACTGGGCAATGGAAGAAAGTCAGAAAAAAAGCAGAAGTTTAGAGTTATTCTTGCTTAGGAGCAAAATTTCCAGGAGTTTTATATTAGATTTCACTGATATTTCTATCTCCCTAAAATGTTCAATGATTTACCTCTAGTCTGTAGGAAACTTTAAAAAAATAAAATCGCAACTTCAATGACTATTTTAGGGTCTCATATCAGCTTTGAGTGTAAGTAAATTTCAGTATCTATGTAGATCTTTATTGTCAATATATACCAAATAGAAATATTACTTCATTGAAAGAGTTTGAGTTCCTTAGAACACAACCATATAGTTGACACTGTCAATAATTAATAAGTTGTTTCTTTAAAAAATAAGTGTTAGCTGAGTAAAAGAGAACACTTTGGTTGAATATTTTTTAAGACATTCAGAAATGAATTACAGTGTGTACGTTATAAGAAAAACAAGGAATTGACACTAGATGGTCAACTACAGTTGGACGTTACTAGTTCTATGGACTTCAATTTTCTTATTATTTTGTAAAGTGATATTAAAAATGTCTCAGTATTGAGGATAAGAAAAAATCATATGATAAAGCTTTGAAAAGCTAACATACATGCCAGATACTCTCACTATAAAGGAACAAAAATAAATGCTTAAAAAATGGAAAGCTTTGTTTTCTTGGAAAAATATACTAAAGGGTTATGAGCAACTTAAGAATTTTCTAGTGTAATTAGTATCCTATAAGAAATAGGAATTAGATTTGTTTTTAAAGCAGTTACCTTCAGGGCCTCATGGAGTTCCTCCAACATGAATGAAAAACATGCAGTACATTTTGCAAAACAAAACCATAGGACAGAGAAGTGATGCATTTCATGTAGGACACATTGGGCCTCAGTGGCAGAGCCCCAAAGCAATCTAAGATCATCTGTATCCACACCAGATGGGAGTATATGGTAAAGAGTGTTGTCATTTGATTGCTTTCTGGTAAAGAATAATGGCATTAAAATATTTAACCATTTAAAACATAAATTTTAATAAATATATCATGCGTTTAAAATAATAACTATGTGTATGTATGAGCATGTGAGTATATATAATATATGTGTGTGTGTGTGTGTGTCAGGAAAAGAATAATTTACAAACATCTTTGTATCAACATTCATCTGACAGAAACTAGCTATGTTAGTACATTTGAGGATCTTAGTGTGTGCCACGTTTTTGCTTTTTGATATACTTGTCTTACGTTTATGAATCTCTTAAGCATATACTATTTTATTTTTATTTGTTTTGACTTTCATATAAATGTAAAAAACACTATACATTTATCCCTTTCCGAATGTACAGCTTACTATTGCTGTTGACAATCATCCATGTTGATAAATGACCAAGTGTCATTTATACATTTTATTACTAAAAATATTTGAGTCGATTCAATTGTTTCGGTCAAAACCACACTGATTTCAACAGTAAAATTGCTGGGATTAAATCAGGGTTGTTTAGCTTTGCAAGACAATTATAAATTGTTTCCTAGTGTGATTTCTCCAGTAGAGTATCATCGTATGCTTTCATTAATAGTGTATAAGTGTCTCCAAGCTTTCAACATCCTAATCAGCACTTGAAAGAGCCAGAGATTTTGATTTTCAGCAAGCTGGGAAACATAATTTTTTTTCACTTATGTTTATAATTTCTACACCTGCAATTACAATTTGATTCATATACTGATTTACATAATAGTATCATTTCCTTTTTGGAGGTTCTGTTTCTATGTGTTTATTTATTTATTTTTTGAGTTGATTTTCTCATTCACTGGTTATTATGAGTTTTGTGTCTACACATTCTTGATACTAATCCTTTGCCAATTATTTGTGGTGTAAAACACCTTCTACCTAATGCTTGTATATTATAATTTAGATTTTAGAAAACTTTTACATCTTATATTAAAATGTTCTTTAGCATCTTTAGAAATCTATACCAACTTTGAGAATTTGAAGAGCTTTCTTTATATTGCCTTCTACTAGCTTTGAATTTCTATCTTTGATATTTTCATCTTTCTGGAATTAATTTTTTTTTTTGGTATTTTAGCAACATCATTCAATGATACCTTTTAAGCACAGTAAGGAAAACTTTATTCAGGATCACGAGATTATGGGGCCTATTTCAAGAGAGTCTTGCAGTAAAGAGAGATTGAGCTTAACTCCAAGTATAGCATACACATATGAGACTCTATAGCCAAGGAGCAATGTAGGGGTCGCTAAATGGAAAATTACTAAGTCAGGGGTTAGGGAGATTCTTGCAAAACTGACCTAACCAGATTCTTGCTGAAGACAGGCCAGGGTGATCAGTATCACCTGGAAAATGGTGGCGACTGAAGATTTGTTCAGATATCAGCCATGATCAGATATGAAGATAGGGTCTTCTGGCTAAACTGATTTAGCAGGGTTCTTTGCTAAAAGTGAATTTTATAAGAAAGGACACACGTGGAACAAGAGAAGGATTAAAAGAGCCCAACTAACCTTTGGCTAAGCAAAGAATCTTTGTCAATTGCAAAAAAAAAAAAATAGAATCAAGTACCTTTTTTCTATATGGGTTGGACAATTAAGTTCACATACTCAACCTAGATAAAGGGCTACATACTTCTTTGCTAAATGTCACTATAATCATCTTTGAAATACTTTCCTTGGGAAGATATGTATACCCACACTGGAGCGTAATTCAGAGCAATTTTGGAACTTTTTTTGGAATGTCCATCAGAACTGACGTTGTACAAGGAGGTCTAACAATTAAGCTCATGAACTTGTCCTTGAAAAGTGCTTTGGTTATTCTGTTCTGATCATTGTACAGTTCAAATAACCTGAGTTGTTCATAATGTATTTTTATACATTTATGAACTAATTGCTAATATTTTAGTTTAGTTATTTGAAACAATGTTAATATGTGAGAATACTAATGATATTCTTTTATCATACTCCTCAGGGTTTGCAATCAATACTATGATAATTTCAATAAATGATTTGGGAGTCTTTTCACGTTAGTCTGTGAAGGATTTGGGAAAGATTGCCTTTATTCATTGCATTTATCTCATCCTTAATGTTGGAAGAACTCAGTGTTCAAAACTATTGTTTTGATGGGACATTTTAAAATTTTAAAATTATAAAATCATTCAGATATTTTAATTTTTTTAGTAAGTTAGTGGTTTCTTTTGTTGTTTATTTCTCTGAGCTTCGGTAATTTTGGAATAAATGTTTCATCAAAAAATTTACATTTGTAACATCTGCTCAGTTGGTATAGAGGTCTACTTTTCAATCCCGATGATGGTTATTCGTGTCATATGTCTTTTTTGTTTCTGTGATATGTCTTACCAAATTTTTCAGTTTTGTTGGCTTTGGTGGTCCTCTCTTGCCATGTTTTATTTTCTAAATGTACACCTCTATATGTATTTCTGGTTTTTATTTTCTCTATTTTTCCTTATTTATTCTAATAGGTAGCTTTGCTCATTGTTATCTGTGCTTTCTCCTTATTTAATATAAATAATTAAAAGTATATATTTTTCTTTAAGTATGTCATGTTTTGAGGAACATAATAATTCCCTTATCAGTTAGTACTAAGTATCTCCTGTTGCTATTTTGATCAATGGTTATACCAAATATTTCTTCTTAAAGTACATTTATAAAGTTCTTTGCAAAATATTTATTAGTAATAAATTATTTACTATGTTGTTTTTATGAAATATTTTTGGTTCACCTTCATTCTAAAGATAGTTTCTCTGGGGATTCGATTCTAGATTTATTTTTATTTTCTTTGATCATTTTATAGATATCAGTCCAAAGTTTTCTGATTGTTTTAACTATCTTTGAAAAGTCTTCTATTGGCTCGGCACTTGTAGCTCAGTGACTAGGGCACTGGCCACGTACACCAGGGCTGGCTGATTTGAGCCCAGCCCAGGCCTTCCAAACAACAACAGCTACAACCAAAAAATAGCCAGGTGTTGTGGTGGGTGCCTGTAGTCCTAGCTACTTGGGAGGCTGAGGCAAGAGAATCGCTTAAGCCTGGAGTTTGAGGTTGCTGTGAGCTATGATACCACAGCACTCTACCCAGGGCAACAGCGTGAGACTCTGTCTCAAAAATAACATAACATAACATAACATGACATAAAATAAAATAAAAAACAGTTTGAAGTTGCTGTAAGTGGTGACACCAGGGCACTCTATCCAGGGAGACACAGTGAGATTCTGTCTCAAAATTAAAGAATGAAAAAAAGAAAGAAGGAAAGACAGAAAAAAGAAAAAAGTCTTCCATTAATCCAATTATCATACTTTTATATGGATTAGATAATTTCTCTCTATTTGATGGCTCTTCTTTGTATATCTGCAATTTCAGATAATGTAAACATCCTTTAAAAAAAATCTCTTAAGATTACTGGAGCTTCTAGAAACTAAGACTAAGACTAACTTCTTTTTAATAATTCTATATACTTCTAAGTTTTCTCTTTTGAATATTTCTCTTCCTTCTCCTTCTGGAACCCTGACTATATAAACATACAATCTTGTCATTTTATCTTCTTTCTTTTAATCTGCCTTTGATATATTCCTTTTATTTTTATTCTGTGATACATTCTGATAATTATGTACCACTGTCTTCCAATTCTTCAATTCCCTCTTTAGCTTACGGTATTGTGCCATTTATCCCATCCAGTGAGTTTACAATTTTTTGTTAATTTCAGCTTATTTGTTGTGATAACATTTTAAATTCAGGACACTTCATACAGGTTGCTTTTTATTTTTAAAAGTATTTTATTCTTGAATAGCCATATTTTAATAAATTGTAGGTATAATATTTGGCATGCAGTTTTATATAAACATAGGGCAACTTCACATCTGCAAGTTTTATTCACACAGATGCTTATTTTCTTCATTTGGTGTTGCTTAAGGAGTTTTGTGTTTTTAAGTGGAATTAAGTGTAAAAGTTGTCAGAACCAAAGTGGAGTCATTTGTGTTAAACTTTAACAAAAATCAGTAGATGTTTAGAAAGCCAGAAAGTTACAAAGGAGGATCTTCATGCATTTGCCTCTGATAAGAACTGTTACAAAAAATCTCTTAAGGGCTCTTACACATACATGTATAAGGAAAACTCTTGTCAAGGACCTTCCAAACTCCAGCTTGCTACATGTGTCACAGGGCTATGTGGATGTACAAGAGCACTTGCCTGATGCACAGTCTTCACTAATGAATAAACTGACATCAAAACAATAATTTTATAGTTAGTTCTACCCAGGTCAAGGAAGAGTAAGTCCAAGATATATCACAAGCTGAAGTGAAAAGACTCCCAAATAAATACCTGATCATCTATAAATATTTGAAAAGAAATTACCAAAGATAGGAAATACAGATTGTACTGAGTTTTAACAAAAATATTGAGTTCAGGAGGCAAAAAATGAATGGCCTTATTATAATTGATATTAACTGAGTCTGTTGACTAAAGAAACGCCCAAGCATAAATCAAGAAACTATATTCAGTATTATGTTGTTTGCTGTTAGCTTTATTTACCTTCTCAATGATGTGTGAATGAGGACGATCGTTGAGTTTATTTTCATCTTGTCACTCTCAAAATCATAAATCCTTAATCTCTCATATCCCTACTCCCCCCAGTGTTATTTCAGGAGTTAATTTTTGGTGAAACTGGTATCCCAGCTTTGTCTCTTATCTATCCAGAATCTGTATTCAATGCAGCAATAAAATTTACCTTAAAAATGGAACACAAATCATTTCATTCCTCTGTTCACAGACTTCTTATGATTTCCCATCTCATTTTTGGACAAAAGTAAACAACAAACAAAAAATAAAATAGAAAAGAGAAATGTAAAGTAACCTTCTAATCCCCACCAGGATGTGGTCCCTCCATAGCTGCTTTGGACTCATCTCTTCTTATCTCTTCCTCACTCACACTCCCTGGAACCCCAGTAGCTTCCTTGATGATTCACTACTATGTGAGAGATTCTTCTGCCTCAGGGTCTTCGGATTTGTTTTCTCTTTTTTAAATAATGATGCCTTTGTCCATCTAGAATGAGTTCTCAATGGATGTTTAGTGAATACATGGATCTACTAAATGAGAACAAACGAGTCAGAAAAGCAGATAAATGCTGCTAATTGAGTTCAGGGAAAAGTTAAAAATAATTTAACCCTTCTGGTTTCAAAGGAAGTTTTTAGCAATCCTGTCAAAACTGACTTGTATAGGGTGGCGCGTGTGGCTTAAAGGAGTAGGACAGTGGCCCCATATGTTGGAGGTAGCAGGTTCAAACCCAGCTCTGGCCCAAAACTGCAAAACCAAAACAAACAAAAAAAAACTGACTTGTATAATCATAAATAATCACAAATACTAAGAGCGTTCCTAGCATGTCCTGGGCCAGTCAGCTTGGGTTTAAGTTTTCATTACACCGTAAACTAGTTGGGTATCTTTGGTAAAGATGCTAAAACTCTAGTCTCTTAGTTTTATCATTGTTAAAATAAGAGTGATAATAGCAACTTACCTGTTAAAGTACTAAGTTACTAGTTTTGAAACAGTGAGAATACATACTTTATCCATAGTAAAGAACAGTGTCTTTATGTCTGTGGTGGTGGTGGTAATCAATAGCACCATCATTGATAGGTTACAGATTTCCTTTTTAAATAATTCAAAACTTGTTACCCATTTTTATTCCACCCCCGGAACTACCTTTAATGAAATCTTCCTATGACATGGGGTATAGAGAGAAGCACACAAATAAAATGGAGAAAAATAAAATAAGAAAGAAGAGAAAGCTAAGTGGCTTGTAATGAAAAATAAGTGCTCATCCTGGAGCAGAATTATCCACTGAGCCTGAATCTGTTCAATAAATGTTTCCAAATTCTAAGTCACTAAGGTGCAGGATTAACATTTTTTATTTCTCTTAAGGCATAATTGAGTCCATAGAAATGTGTTTCCAGTCAGTTAATAACTGACTTGTTACATGCATTAAATTTCATTTGGCATTTTGGGAAGTTCTGTTTTCCAAATTAGATCTTCTCTCTTATTTTAGGCTGCTTAAAAGGTTAAAAATTGAATTAAAATTTGTTTAATTAATTTAAGTTGTTTTTAGGAGTCATATGTATATCAAAGTGAACAAGGGGAATCATATTAGTACTATTTATAATTCCAGGCCATTGCATGGCAGAATGAAGACAAGGTATAATTTAATCTAGCTCAATTTGGAGAAAACCAAACTTCAATGTTGGCTTTTGTTCAAACTCCTAGGAAATTGAAACAGAAAAAAAATCATCATTTAAAAATAAAGCTCAGTCATTAAGGATGTTGAAGACTTTTGAATCATTGATTATGAAAGGTAGCTGAATGCTTACTTTTGTCCACCCAATATTTGGCTAAAATGGCATTCAAAATAATGACACAGAACATAATAGCATTGTGAGTTGTCCCTGGTGATAATGGATGCAGATATTAAAGACTAAGGACATGAATCTTCCTCAACAGAGTAAGTGAGTCTGTGTGGTAGCAGAGAAGATTCTGAGCTAAGCATAAAAACCTGCATCTAAACACTGAGTCTGTGACACTTCAAGCAAATTGTTTTATGTCTCCAAGTTTCAGTCTCCCTCTTTGAGCAGGACTACACTGTGCCTGCTTGTTTGGATTAAATTAGATAACATGTGAAACCCGCTAAGACAGTGGCTGACAAACAGTATTAACTTAATCATTATTAACATCAATGAAATATGCATCTCAAGCTTCCATTGGTGCTATCATACCATTCAAAAAGATCCGTTGAGGTTTGAATGTATCACCTTGAAACCTGGGGTGTGATCAATGTCATAGTATTTTAAGAGATGGAAGCTGTAAGAGGTGATTAGGCTAGAGGGGCCCACCTTGTGAATGGGATTAGGTAGCCTTATAAAGGCACTTGATGGTGAGAGGTTATTCCCTTATGGGCTTTCAGCCTTCTACTGTGTAAGGACATGATGTTGCAGTGCCCTTCCCCACCCCAGGATATAGTATTCAAGGCATCATCTTGGAAGCAGAGACTAGTACCTCACAGATATGAAACCTGACATTTACCTTGATCTTGTACATCCTAGCCTGTTTCTAAATTTTTATTGTTTATACATTACCCAGTCTTCTAGCTTGAAAGGTTTCAGCAGAGAGATCTGAAGTCATTCTAATATTCTTCCCCTTGTAGGTTATGGTTTTCTTACATCTAGTTGCTTTCAGAATTTTCTCTTTCATATTAACTTTAGTGAAGTTAATTATGATGTGCCTAGGGCATGTCTTGTTTGGGTAGAGCTGTGCTGGGGTTCTGAAACTGTCTGTGATCTGAATTTTAGGATCTCTTGGCATGTCTGGAAAGTTCTCTTTCATAATTTCATGAAGAAGAGCCTCTGTGCTTTGTGAAGCCACTTTGTCACCTTCAGGGATTCCTATAAGACGAATATTAGTTTTCTTTGAATTATCCCAGAGCTCTCTGAGAGAGTAATCCATTTTTGCTTTCCATTTCTCTTTATCCTTGCATGCTTGGGAACATTCAGAAGCTTTGTCTTCAATGTCAGAGATCCTTTCTCCTGCCTGCTCCATTCTGTTACGGAGGGATTCTACCATATTTTTCAGATCTTTGAAGGCTGCAACCTCTTCAGTGTGTCAAAATCTTTGGTCATTTTATCTTTGAAATCATTGAATTCTTCAGATAGCTTTTGAATATTTGAAATTCTGATTCCCTCTTTTCTTCCATTCTGTTCATCTTATTTGTATCCAGATTCTGAACTCGATTTCTGACATCCTAGCCATCTTTTTATGGATGAGATTTTCAATTGCATCTGCTCCATCCTTCCTTGGGGGAGTTGATCTACTCTGGTTATCCAGGTTACCAGAGTTTTTCCACTGATTCCACCCCATGCTTGAATTTGGAGACTGTCCCAAAACCATTTTGCCAGTGGCTGCCACTGGAGAAGATGCCAAGTTCCTCTGGTTGTCGGGAGAGACAGGGTGTATCTTCCCTGAAAAGCCTCAGTGGGGTGGCCCTATTGTTCCCCTGTTGCAGCCACTCCAGCGTGGTTCCCTCTCAACTGACCATCCTCTCGCAGTTCTTGGGTGCCGGTCCTGGAGTATCAGGAACGCATGGCTCGATCAGTCCTCAGTCCGCCCTGCCGGGGTGCCCAGGGAGCCGGGAGCAACTGGAAGCCCCGCAGGGAATGCATGACTCAATCAGTTCTCCATGTGTGCCACCCGGGTGGCCAGCGCCAGGAGCAAACCAGCAGCCAGGAAGGGAATGTGGGGCTGGATCAGTCCTCGGTGCATGACACCAGGCCATCTGGGGCGCTGGGAGCAAACCAGCAGCGGAGTGGAGAACATGGTGTTGGATCAGTCCTTAGGGTGGACCGCTGGGTGGCTGGGTCACAGGGAGCAAACCAGCAGCCACGTGGGGAATGCGGGGTGGGATCAGTCCTCTGTGCATACTGCAGGGGTGCCTGGGTGCTGGGAGCAAACCAGCAGTCGCGCAGTGAAAGTGGTGTTGGATCAGTCCTTGGGGCAGGCCGCCGGGCCGCTGGGGGCGCTTGGAGGAAACCAGCAGCTGCATGTGGAACGTGGGGCTGGATCAGTCCTTGGTGCACCATGCCTGGGTGGCCAGGGCACGGGGAGGGGGGAGCTGGATCAATCCTCAGTGTGTGCTACCCTGGTGGCCAGGGTGCGGGGAGCAAACCAGCAGCCGTGTAGGGAACCAGGAGCTGGATCAGTCCTCTGTGTGCACCGCCTGGGTGTCTGAGGTGTGGGGAACACATGGCTAGATCAGTTGTCTGTACGCACCAGCACCGCCCAGGTGACCTGGGTGTCGGGAGCAAATCAGCAGCCATGCAGGGAACAGGAATGAGGGCTGAATCAGTCCGAGGAGGGAGGAACTCCAGAGCGAGGGGCCGGGGTAGTGTGGGGCTCCAGTAGTTTTCCAGCTGCAAAGCTGGGTCAGGGCACTTGGTCCCGCCAGGGTGGGGGGACTCTGCTCTTGGGTCTCCTCTCACTGTCTCTGCAGGCAAGAGGGAAAGGATGGACATACTCTTATTTGACAATGTGAATGTCACTTTCTTTGCATCACTATTATTATTATTGCTTAATACTTCATTGCAGCAAGTCTTTGATTCCTTTTCTGAATGTATTTATGTTCGTTTGTTCTTTACAAGGTTTTTGTTTTTAGTCCTTATCTTAAACATTGTTATTGTTGTTAAATTTTACCTTTTTAATTTTGTGAAAGCAAAAAGTGGAAACCTAATAAACACATGTATATGTAAAAATAAAAAATAAATTTAAAAAATAATGCTATGACTTGAATAAAGGATTCTTTACCAGCTTTCTAGGTATCCCCTTAATTCCATCAAGTTGATGCCCAAAATCAACCATCACAAGATCCCATTATGACTTTGTCCCTAAAATTAAGTTGAAGTCAGAAACTAAGGACTAAGGTATAATAAAGGAAGAAAATAATGTCCTATCCTATTTTTAAAAATTATCTTTAGCCTTCAAACAATATATTTCCTTAAATACGTTTACCCTCTAGTCATTCATCAAGCATATACTGCAGCAACAGTTTTGGTTCTGTAAAAAGAATAAATGTGAAGTCACTTTGAACACTAGAGCAAGATTTATAATGTAGACATATTTTATAATATGATGATGTCTATCATTAAAAATCACTATATCAAACCCTACTTTATTCTCATAACTACCTTCAACATCATTCAAATTATATTTACAACTCCAGGTGAAAGTGTTCTTGCAAACTGAATGATTAGCTAATAAATAACAACATGGCTGATAGTTCATAACAGACAAAGAAGATTAATTCCACTGTCAGATGCTGTAAGATTGTCCAGACGGAGCAAATGAAAGAACTACTGCTGGGTGGATGACTGGAGTGATGGGGAATAATCGTCAGAGACTAAATAGAAGAGCTCCTTCTTACACAGGGGCTAAGACATAAAAATACACAGAATAATCGGGGACAGATGAGGATCAGTGGCCTTGAGGCACACCTGCAGGAAATTGTGGGCCTGTCCATGTTTGGGGTATGTCCTAAGCCACTTCACTTTATGATAAAACTTATAGCACCTCTATTGGAGATTAGGTATAAAAAATATTAAAGGAATAGAAACTATACGACTACCTACCTTGCATTTATCTTTGAAATACAAGCACGATTATTCTCATATTGACATGCTTCCTGGTCAGAATGTCTCAGGTTCCACAGATTCTTTCCTTTGATAAATTTTGATGTAGTTGCTTCCAAATGTATTTTGTCTAAAATATATTTACTAAATTCTATATTGGTGAAAACTTGGCTTATTCTCAGCTTTTAAATTTTATAAGCAACCTTATTGTGAACCCCTAATTTTGTTCTTGAAAGATATTCCTCAATATATGACAATACAATTTTTTTTTAATCCCTCCCTGGCTGATCTTTTCATTGTCTCTATAGTTTCGTCTTTCCCAGAACATCACATTGTTGGTCCACAAAGTTTGTAGCCTTTTCAGATTGGATTCTTTCACTTTGGAATATGCATAAAGTTTATTCCACATTCTTTATGGCTTGGTAGCTCACTTGTTCTTGATGCTGAATAATATGCTGTTGTAAGTACCACAGTTTATTTATTCACTAAACTATAACAATATATCTTGTTGCTTTGAAGTTTGGGCAGTTATAAATAAAGATTTTATGTATATTCAAATCTATAGATGTAAGTTTTCAACTAATTTGGGTAAATATAAAGGGGCACAAATATTGCATTATATGGTAACAGCATTCTAGTTTCATAAGAAACTGCTAAACCGGACAGTGCCTGTGGCTCAAGGAGTAGGGTGCCGTCTCCATATACTGGAGGTGGTAGATTCAAACCTGGCCCCGGCCAAAAACTGTAAAAAAAAAAAAAAGAAAGAAACTGCTGAACTGTGTTTCAAATTGTCTGTTATTATTTTACAGTCTCTCCAGCAATGGATAGGAGTTCCTATTGTACATATCTTCACTAGCATTATATGTTGTCAATCTTTTGAATTTTGTCTGTCCTAATTGGTGCATAGTGTTGTCTTATTGTTGTTTTAATTTGTATTTTCTTAAGGCATACGATATGGCCCATTTTTAATTGTGCATCTTTGCCACCTATATATCTTCTTTGGTGTCTTTTTTGTTTGTGTCTTTGGTTAGTTTTTAAATAAGTTTGTTTTCTTGTTGTTGAATTTTAAGAGTTGTTTGTATATTTTGAAGAACAATGCTTTATCAGATACATCTTTTGCAAATATTTTCTCTCAGTCTGTGACTTCTCTTCGGATTCTCTTCACCATGTATTTTGTAAATCAGAGATTCCTAATTTCCATACAGTCAACTTATCAATTATTTCTTTCACAAATTATATCTTTGGTGTTATATTTAAAAAGTCATTGTTATAACCAAGGTCATCTAGACGTTCTACTAGGAATATTATAGTTTGGAATTTTACGAAGTTTATGGTTAATTTGAGCTATTGTTTGAAGGGTTTAAGATCTGTGCCTAGATTCATTTTTTTGCATGAAGATGTGCGCTTGTTCCAGCATGATCTTTTAAAAAGATGGTCTTTCCTCCATTTGTTTCCTTTTCTCACTTGTCAAAATCAGCAGGCTATATTTATATCGCTTTACTTCTGGGCCCCCTATTCGGTTTCATTGATCTATTTGTCCATTCGTTCACAGTGCCAGCCCATCTTGATTACTGGAGCTTCCTACTGAGATTGAAGCTGGAGATTGTCTATCCTTCAATGTGGTTGCTTTCCTTCAATATTGTATTGATAATTATGGGCATTTTCTCTCCCTATGTACACTATAGGATCAGTTTTGTCTGGATTCACTAACAAAATATGTTTTTTAGTCATAGTTAATGGTAAGGAGATCTGTACTAATAACCATGGGAAGGTTGACTACTGATATACAATTTTAGTGAGTTAGTTATTCTTCATCTGATGAATATGGCCACCAAGGCCCTCATCTTTTATAACTCCATTATCTATCAGATATCACTTGGTTTTCTGATCTGTCAGATTCCTTTAAAAGGTCTGCAGATGTCTATGTTTCATGAAAAATGAGAACCAGTTTAGTTGTATAAATATGAATAAGTTACAGCAAAATTTTCATTTTTAAACCTGATTTTGAATTTGAATGCACAAATGCACTTTAGCATTTAGCAAATGCACTTAGCTTTGTTTAACAAATGCACTTAGCATGTTTAACAAATGCACTTAGCTTTGGCTGATTTATAATCTAACCTCAGTCTCTAGGTATAAAATAAATGGCTTAATGACCCATTTATGAGGATTACAATCTGATATTCTACAAAAGCATAACTTTGATCTTATAACCAAATATTAATGATTTCAAGTCTTGAGAGTTGTGCAATTACAATTTGTCATCAACTCACTGACTAAATGTGGTTTGTATCCACAAGAAGAAAACTCCAAGAGGGCAAGGAGTTTTGCATTCTTTGTTCACTCCGTTTTTCATGTCCTGAGAAACATGTCTGAACTTTTATAGTTGCTCACAAAAGGAATGAAGCAGTCACTTCCAGAACTTCCATGGAAAAACCTCTACCACTATTGAGCTGATAGTCAGATGTTAAATGAATACAGTAAAATTGATCCTTTAAACACATACTGCCTTGTTAAAGATGAAGACTTTTCTTTTCTTTCTTTCTCTTCTTTCCTTCCTTCCTCCCTCCTTCCCTTCTTTCCCCTTCCTTCCTTTCATTAAAAAATGACAACTGTGCATAATTATGAGGTACAATGTAAGAATTTTAAAATAATCTTCATCGAATAAAACAAATTCTCCTCACTTGTATTATTACCCTCTCATTTCAAACCCCAATTTTTTTTTACTTCATCTTATTACATAACATTTAAGCTAATAATATTTATGGTCAATTAATTCATCTAACATTTTAATGTTACATAAACTATCATGTATTCCAAAGTTAACTATTTCTGTAAATTTGAATAGCTCATCAAGATATGTTTTAAAATTTAGATGGAGCACCAGTTCTTTGGAATGGTTAATGCAATGACTCTTCCTTTAGAATATATTGAAAATCCAACCATCTCTTCCTAATTCTGCTGCTATGAACAAAGCTTAGGACTATGCTTTACACTATAATAAGTTTCTTAACTGGCTTCCTGGTCGGCCTTTATATCACCACCACATCTGTCCTCCCACTCACACATAGTTATATTCCTTGTAGAAGCCAGGGTAAGTCTTTTATAATCTAAACCACATGGATTATTTTCAGTAAGTCTCCACCACAATCAGAGAGAAGCCAAAGTCTTTGAAGAAGTCCATAAACCCCTAAATGTTCTGGCAATTTGCATGAGCTCTTACCTCCTGCTCCTGTGATTCTTGCCTCATTCATTCTGCTGCAGCCATACAGGCCTTCAAGCTATTTCCTGAGCACACTGGGCACACCTACTTCAATGCATTTGTGCATTCTGCTTCCTCTACTGGAAATGCTCTTCTCCCAAATACCTGCATGGCTCTCTCTCCCCTTTCTTCAGATTTCTACTCACATGTTGCCCATGAAGAAACTGTTAATCTCAAAGCATTGTAGCTTTTAATGAGGATCTCAGCAAGAGCTTGAAACAAAGTTAGGCAAATATCATTGGAAATTTGAGGAAATGGATCTATGCTATGTTGCAGCATAAACTTTTGGCAGCATAGTTACTTGTAATAACTGGGTGATCTAGCTGAGGAGATTCCTAGCCCAGTGTTCTAAGTGTTGCAGGGTTTTTTCTCACTAATCACAGTAAAATGTGAGAGGAGAAAAATAAACTGAGGTCTTGCGAACAATGAGCATTGAACTGTCTTGTCCAGCCCCATGCGCATCCTCAGAGGCAATCTGAATGCAGCCTCAGGAGATACCTTGACCCCTCACTGCCCAGCTAGGCCACTCCCAGATTTCTGACTTGCATAATCTCTGGGAGATAATGAATGGGCTTTTTGTTTGTTTGTTTTTATGATGCTAAATGCTGTGGTAATTTACTTATTACATAGCCATAAACAACTAATGCAATCATCTTATTCAAAAAATCTTGTTTCTTAGGAATTCTTCTTCAGACATCACTTTAAAATAATGTTCTACCATTGAATAATTTTAAACAGCCCGTAATTTTTATTCAAAATCTATACTAATGTTTCCCTTACATCTTTCTCTTTACTTCTCCATCTTTTATTTAGTTGTCAATGTAACTGCCATAATCTGCTTCATATTGATTCCTCAATGATACCAGGACATTAATTTTTATTGTATGAATTAGATTCTTTCTAAAATGGATTCATTTATAGACCTCTACTATTTTGTTTAGCTGGTCTCATTCTTAGCTCAAGATAGTTCTTTCTAAATTGCTGAGGCAAACACTAAAAATTTAGGGCATGCATTTTTCTATGTAGAATATATTCAATGAATGTCTTCAATTGTATACTTAATGGAAGACATATTCTTCCATACATGGGTTTCACTATTTACTAGAAATGTTTCTAAATATTCTCAATTCCTAAAATTGCCAAATAAGAGCATTGATAGAATTCAATTCAACAAGTTTTTTTGCCTTTACTCCAACACATGAAATGAAGATGTAAGGTAACATAGTTAAGCTGTGTATTTAGAGAAAACTTTCTTTGCCTGTTGAAAAGATAGATTTTAGAGAACTGAGTATAGAGGAAGACCAGTTAAGAGATTATTTTAGATGATGAAAGCTTTAAGTAGTATTAACAGAAGGGAGATACTTTAAAGAAAAGTTCAGAGATAAAAATTATATTTGGTGCATAAAGCATTAACTGAAGAAATAATCAATCGATATTTTGATTGTGCTAATAATAAAACAATTTTTTGCATCTTTTAGGTTACAAAAAGATCAGAGAATGAAGCCTCAGCTCCTCTGCTTCTGAGAGAATGACTGGTGAAAAGAATTAAGAAAATGTGTTGTTCATCTTTTATGTAAGTATCAAAGGAAGACTTTAAAAAAATATTTCATGGCTCGGCGCCTATAGCTCAACCGGCTAAGGCGCCAGCCACGTACACCTAAGGTGGTGGGTTCGAATCCCCAGTCCGGACC
>NW_003852490.1:444178-538672 GCF_000181295.1 Otolemur garnettii
ACTCGCTTGAGCCCAGGAGTTGGAAGTTGCTGTGAGCTGTAATGCCACGGCACTCTGCCCAGGGGGACAGCTTGAGGCTCTGTCTCAAAAAAAAATAATAATAATATTTCATATAAGATATGACAAATATATAAATGTTTTTTATGAAGAATAACAAAATAAAAACACATGAACCCACCATTTGACTTACAATTTCATTACCAACACCTGTGTAGATTTATGTGCTTCTCTCCTCTATATGCCTGAGATAACTTTCATCTGCAATTTCTACTTTATCTTAAATGCCCTGAAGTCTTTGGTAAGGGCTTTCTAGTTCCAGATTATGTAATGATAGGTAAGGCCCTTGGGACTTGTCAGCCTTGATCACTTGTTATAGATACATCTCTGTCCTTTGTCGATCACTTTCAATCAGTTTCTAGTGTTGACCCTACAAGAGAAAATGGCAATCCCAGTTTATGGCATACTTAATACCTAGTTTATGGAGTACTTAATACCTAATTTTTCCATTTTCTCACTCTTTATCATATGGTGAGAAATTAAAGTAGTGTCTGAACTCTCCAAATGGAAATGCCCATAACCTTGGAATTCAACTGTCTAATCTTGGGTGCAAGGCTTAAAGGAATAGTCTCATCTCTTTCTTATAGAAGAAGAAGAAGAAGAAGAAAAAAAAAGTCCTGTAGGTAGTTGAAGGTCTCCTTGCCATGAGAATATAGAAGGACTATCCTTTGTGGTAACAGTCAAGAAACCTATCAGTCAATTAGAACACATTTCCTGGGACCTCAAAAGGAAGAGAGGGAATTTTTTTGTGTATATTTTTTACAATCCTTTGTCTTGAGAAAAGAAGATATGTGTAAATAGAAGGAAGAGAATGATATACAGGGTCTGGCACAAATAACGCCCTACCCCCTTTTCATGCCCCTTTTTTCCTAACAATGTGCAGGATGAAAACTCTATAGAAGATACTGTCAATGCCAAAAGATCATACACATACATTTTTTTGATCATATATGGATCAAAATGATGAGGTTTTTGTCCTTTCATTCTTCCCTACCAATTTATGTCTTATATTTATTTATATAACAATACTTCTTTACAAGTGGCATTTTTTCTTGTTTAAAAATTGCTGAGAATGTTATATAGCTTCACATAGAACCTTTTTCTTATTGTGGTAACTGATTTAAATATTTCACATGAGTAGAATCATACAATGTTTGTCCACTGGTGACTGACTTATTTTGCTTACTATAATGTCCACCAGAGTCATCCATGCTGTAGCACGTGACAATCAGTAGTGCCTTCTTTTTGATGGCTAAATAGCTTTCAATTGTATGTATATGCCACATTTTGTCTATCCATTAATCTGACGTTAGACAGTCGGTTTGCTTTACCTCTTGGTTACTGTAAATAATGAAGTAATATAAATGGGCATGCAAATATCTTCATAAGGCTGCTTTGTATTATTTTGGGTATTATACTTAGATATGAGATATGTGGGTGATATGGTCACTGTATTTTTAATTTCTTGAAAAATTTCATATTGTTTGCCACAATAGCCACACCACACCATTTTATACTTGAATCAACAAGTACACAGGGTTCCAATTTCTCTGCATCTTTGCTAACAAATTATTTGCTGTTCTTTAACAGTAGCCATCCTAATTGATATGAGGTGATATGTCATTGTGATTTTAATTGATATTTATCCAATGATTAGTCGAGTATCTTTTCATGCCCTTTTGGGCATTTGTATATCTTCTTTTGAGAATTATCTCTTCAAGTGCTTTGCTTGTTTTTAATTTCTATATTTGTTTTATTGTTGTTGCATTGTAGAATTCCCTTATATATTCTAGATATTAATTCTTTATCAGATAAATAATTTGCAAATATTTTCCCATATGTAGCTTGCCTTTTCACCCTATTCCAGTCGAACATTTATCAGCTTAGCTTCGCTTCAAAAAAGCACATGGCGTAGTGTTTTTAAGCCATAAGTAGTTCAATCAAACAACTTTAAGAATCTTTATGTCCTAATCAAGTGTTGCTTACCTAAAATCAGACCTTGTATTTTAAATATTCTGCATCCCCTAAGTAGATCCATACTTCCTTGGAAAGGATTGATGTTCTAAAATCTAGTTATTGCTATGTCCTGCAAAATTAATCTCATTATAAATGCAAAGACAAACCAAACCCGCAATAGTTTGGAAGAGTTTGAATGGATTATAGAATTGAATAGGAACACAAGAGCACATCTCAGCTCAATAAGGGAAGAGGTTACTGATCAATGATCCCAGACAAGGGCAAGGAGAGTAGATGGTAGGCCTGATGCCATGCTGTGGAAATCTATTTCCTAAATTAAAATAGGGTGAGATCTTAATTGTTAGCTACTTAAAAAATTCTATATCCAGAAAGGTGTTACTGATGATTAAGATAACTATAACTCATACTATATACCTAATTTCTTTCTCTACCTCACTTCACACTTATA
The DNA here is from genome assembly GCF_000181295.1 of Otolemur garnettii. Lineage (NCBI taxonomy): Eukaryota > Metazoa > Chordata > Mammalia > Primates > Galagidae > Otolemur > Otolemur garnettii. Next base: position 446,661 of record NW_003852490.1, read on the forward strand.
GTAATCCCTGTGATAGTTTATTTTCCCATCGTTGTAACAGTTATTTTTCCCTGTTATGGAGATGAGAACAGAAATTGACACAAAAAGGTTGGATACCAGACCAAGTTTTACACACCTAAATGGCAGAGCTGGGCTTTCCAATCCAGAGCCAAAGAACTCCAAGTCTCTCTTTTCGTAGAAGGCAAGTGACCAGAACAAATGACCACATCATCCACATACTTGCCAGAAAATGTTAAGTCTACAGTATGACAATTGCATGCCACGTAAACAGTAGTGACAAGAAGACTGATTTATGACTATATAAAGATACTCCGATATCAGAGTATCAGAAATCAGGAAACTGGGGAAGATTTTTATTGTCATTTAAAAAAGATAGGAACATTGATTTGCTCAATAGGAGTTAATAATAGAAAGATGTCTTACAATGACATGAGGATTCCTGCTGTAATTTCATATAATGCATCCAACAATGCAAAATACTTGGAAAAATTAGGGAACAGTATTATACAGCTGGATGAAAATCAGTGGAATGATTTGATCACATGATCACTTGGCAATATGAGGATGGTTTTACATCTGGGTTTTCTTTTCTGATCCATCAGTCTATGTCTCTGTTCTTATACCAATACCACCCTGTTTTGATTACCATAGCCCTGTAGTCTAGCTTGAAGTCTGAGACTAATGGGCAGGAGAAATAAGCTTCTCTACCTACCCTTTTCACTGGACTTCAAACCTCTTGGAGGTTGATCTATGATGAAATCTTGCTCCTTCATGTTCTGTTCTATAACTTCTTCCCACAGAGCCTGCAGAGTAGTTCTATTCTACTACTTCCCTGCAGAGGAGTAATGATGTATACTTGCCGAGTGTATGTTTCTGATCTGGAGATGCCTAATACTAACATGTATAATTTCTAATTGTTGTATCTTGGTGGCATTTGTGTCTGACATTTGATATGTGCTTAAAGGTGTTTTCTTCTCCAACTGTCAGACAGGCTATATCTCTTATGAAATCTACAGCATATTTAGTAAAGAGTGAAGTTGAGGACCAAAGTCTTAAACTATTAAGTAGTATTTCTGGCACAGACAGCTGAAGTGGAAAAAAAAATTCTCAGAAACATTGATAATCAAGCACCAATGTAGGGCAGGCTGTTTCTTTCCTTTTGTGCGTGTGTGTTCTTTTGATGGGAGCATCCTCTTATAATTATTAGCAATTTGAGTTGAGTTGATAGTAATATCAGAATCTCTAATTTAGTTCTTAAGACAAGAAAAGATTATTAGAATTGGATACTACCTTTTAGGGACAAGCCATGAAAACAAATCAATTGTGAAATTTAGAAAACGAAATACTAGTTTATTTGAGTTTAACATAATGTGCTCACAGATCCCTGGTTATCATAATCTAATCTGAGAAAAGTAGTTTCTAAAATGAATATAAATAAAGGTAAAAATAAATTAAATCTCATCATTATTACTGGCCATTAATACTAAGAACCAATAAAAAACCACCTTTCATCCCCCCACTTGGGGATGATGATAACAGAATCACATATGATTGCCTGATATGCACATAGATGTTCTTTGTGGCAAAGTATACATGCCATGTAAGTTATTCAACCTATTTGATTCATAATACTGCAATTGAACTTCAACTTGTAAGTTTCTTGAGAATCTAGACTGTTTCTTGACAATCATTTGAAGCAGCATCATGTGCTGGAAACAAGTCAAATATGTATACGCATGAAAACCCAGGTTCTCCCCCAGCAAGAATGAAATGCATGCCATTTATGCAGCTTTGGCATCACCACAGTATAACGGGAATGTCAGACTCTATCTTACAGATGTTGATGATATTAATGAGCTCAAAGAATCTAGTATAGTACCTGACGCACATAATGAACTTGGACAATATTTCCTACCTTCTGACTTTTCTTGGCACCTCAAATCCAAATCCACATCATAGTCTCACACATGGCAAATAATCAACAACATTGTTTTTTTTTTTTATTTCAGAGTATTACGGGGTTATACATGTTTTGGTTACATAACTCGCTTTTGTACTGTTAGAGTCAATGTTGTAAGTGTGCCCTTCATCTGGAAAGTGTGCATTGTATCTGTTAGGTGCGAATTCACCCTTCCCTTCGCCCCTCCTACCTGCTTGCTTTCTATTGAGTTTTATTACCAACCAAATAAGCACATGGGTGTTGATCATGTTGGTCGAGTAGTTCCAGTTTAATAGTGAATACCTGTGATGTTTATTTTTCCATTCTTATAATATTTCACTTAGAAGAATGGTTTCCAGTTCTATCCAGGTTGTTATAAAAGATATTAGTGCACCATATTTTAAGGCTCAGTACATGATATAAATATACTACATTTTATTAATCAATTCATGTTTTCAAGGGTACTTGGGTTGATTCCACATCCTTGCAATAGTGAATTGTGCTGTAATAAACATTTGAGTGCACATGTCTTTCTGATACACATAACATGCCTTTTTCCTTTTAGTTTATACCCCATAGTGGGACTGCTATGTCCAATGCTATACTTTTGGCTCTTTGAGATATCTCCATATCACTTTCCAAAGTGGTTGTACTAGTTTGAAATACCATCAACTGTGTATAAGAGTTCCTTTCTATCTGCATCCATGCCAGATTCCATCAATTGGAAATTTTTGATAAAAGCCATTCTCACTAAAATTAGATGATATTTCATTGTGGTTTTAATTGGAATTTCCCTGAAGATTAGTGATGTTGACCATTTTTCACATTTTTATTGGCCATTAGTCTGTCTATCTTCATTTGAAATGCTACCATTCATGTCTTTTGCCCACTGTTTTATGAGGATGTGTGATTTTTTTTTTCTTGCTGATTTCTTTGAGTTTCTTATACATTCTGGTTATCAGCCCTCTATCAGATGTATAGCTGCAAATATTTTCTTCCATTCTGTAGGTTGTCTGTTCACTCTATTGATTATTTCCTTCACTATGCAGAAGATTTTTAATTTCATCAGATCCCATTTGTTAATTTTTGTTGTCATGTTGCATTTGGGGTCTTCTTCATAAATTTTTTGTCTAGGGCCATGTTCATAAGAGTTTTTTCAACATTTTATTCAAGAACTCTTATAGTTTCATGCCTTAGGTTTAAGCCTGTCATCCATCATCAATTTTTGTGAGTGGTAGGAGTTGCAGATCCTGTTTCAATTTTCTATATGTAGCTATCTAATTTTCCCAGCATCCTTTATTAAATGAGGATTTTCCCTCCCCAGTGTATGTTATCATCTGCTTTTTCAAAGATCACATGGCAATATGAGGATGGTTTTACATCTGGGTTTTCTTTTCTGATCTGTCAGTCTATGTCTCTGTTCTTATACCAATACCACCCTGTTTTGATTACCATAGCCCTGTAGTCTAGCTTGAAGTCTGAGACTAATGGGCAGGAGGAATAATCCTCTCCACCTACCCTTTTCACTGGACTCCAAACGTCTTGGGGATTGATCTATGATGAAATCTTGCTCCTTCATGTTCTGTTCCACAACTTCTTCCCACAGAGCCTCCTGAAGGTTCTGGCACCCTTCCCTCAGATCTACACTCAATATACGTTTGTTCAGTTTTTTTTTCTTTTATCTAAGACTTCTCCATGTTTCTGAGGTACTCTGGCAGTTGGCGTTTCTGGTCCACCATCTTGCCTCCATCTCTCATATTGTATATTTTTTAAAAAAAACAGTTCCATCTAGGAATACTATATATACCATAAACCCACTCATTATATGATTCAATTATTTGTCCATATTTCAAAAGCCCCAAAATATACAAAATTTTCTTAGAATAATTAAGGAGCTTACAAATTTTCTCATAAATTTCTAAAGAAATGCAAACTTTATTTATGTATGTCAGCAACCAATTGTCAAACTTGTAATTTGTTAAAATTATGATGCATAATAGCAACCATATATGATTAAAAACATATAATTTATAAGAATTAAAATAAAAAGAATAAAAAGTATGACAAAACGTATGATCTTTCTGAAGAAAATTATGAAGAAATATTATAAAACACTAAATAGGCATATTATAGATAATATGATTCAAAAGTATAAAATATCTATATTTTAAAATTATTGGCTATTTTTCCAGTTACCTATAGAATAAATACTTTCCAATCAAAATTCTAGTATTTATTATTTTTGCAACTTGATAATTAGATATAACCTTTTCCAAAGGTTATAAGGAAAAACGAATAGCTAGAAATAACTATGGCAAGACTAAAAATGAACAATATACAAGCTCTTCCTTTCTGATATGCTGACTTTCTATAAAGTTATAATTAATGCAATGTGGTATAGGGATAAAAGTAGGTAAGATAAGGTAGATATTTATATAGTACATCTATATTTGAAAAGTTTATCCACATATGTGGCAAATGTTATCAATTCCCATCAATGGAGAAATTATGGACTTCAATAAGTCTTATTTGTGACACAAATTTACACTGCAAACAAAACAAAACCTGAATGGATTAAAGAATTGAATGTATATAGCTACAAGAGGGACTCTACCTAACGAATTCAAATATTGTGATTTGGTTGTTTGTACCTTCACATTAACCTGAAATTGAAAAAAAAAAAAATTGACTGTAAAAGACAGATCTTTAAATTTTCAGGATTTAGGAAACATAAGAAAGTATTTTTATGTTTGTGTCATATGAAAGTATTTCTTAAGTGAGACTCAAGAAACACATGATCCATAAACTTGAAAAGTGAAATCTAAAAATTATTTTGAAATCTAAAAATTCCATATATTAAGGATATAGCATAATAAACCAAAAAACATTAAAAATATATTCATATATTTATTTTCAACAAAACTATAAATAAAGTTAACACTCTGAATTTTTTTAATTCTAAAGTTTTATAGTAAAATTATATAACCAAATAGGAAAGTGGGCAGATAGTGTTTAAAGTTATTTTACAAAGGATGAAAGAAACTCATTTCAAAGTCTCAATTTTATCAGGGAAATACAATTTTTCAAAAATAGGAAAAGACTATTTCTGTAGTCAACTACTGTACTGAATGTAAGAAAACACTAAAGGTTTTTAAGAGTAAATGTGTAACAAATTCTCATATGCTTTTGGTGAGAGTGTTTTTAATTGGTAATATCTCATTGTATTTCAATTTGGTAGTCTGTAGTTGATCACTGTACAACAACGCAAATGAATGAGTTATAACAATATACTTTAATATGGATGAATCACAATCATATGCTGAGAAAAATGAGCAAGTTGATAAAGAACATGTATTTTTGTGCATTTTATATGAATTTATAAAAAGCAAAATGATTAGGGATCCATTTATACATTATCATTGTCCACTTGTGCTGCTGCTGTAACAGAATACCACAAACTGGTTATTTATGAAGAACAGGTGTTTTGTCCTCATAGTTCTAGAGGCTGGAGGTCTGAGATGAAGACACTGGCATTTGGTGTCTAGTTAGGGCTGAATTATCCAGTGAGGAGGAAAGCTGTACCCCCACAGGCAGAAGGAGATGTGGGGGAGAAGAGCACCTAGAACTATCGTGACCTAAACACTTCTTACAGTCCCTTCTTTTGATACTGCCACATTGGCAACACCTAAATTTTGGAGGGACACATTCAAACAGAAATCAACTTGAGAAGGAGGATGGGTACAATTCAGAGAACACGGGGTAGGAAAGAGTAATTAACACAGGAAAATTGCCTTTAGTTGTAAGGAAAAGAGGTTAGAATGCTCATTTGTGAATAAATGTTGCCTCCTGCATAAAAAGCAACATTTAAATAATCTCTGTCTTCTGTAGAATTTTATATGTTCTATAAAAGGCAACATTCTTTTTTTCCATTTCAGTAATTTTACAAATTATTAGATAAAGTATTGCTCTCACAAAAGTTGTTAGCTATCTACAAATTTCCCTATCACCTCAAATCGTGGTTCATTGATTCTTTGTTGCATGAATCCATTATAAATTCATATTCTTACTCTAAATAAAGCCTGCCTTAGAGAATACGTGTTATCTACTATTGAATTTTGAGATTTCCTGCCAGTATGGATGGCAATGGTATTTTAGTAAAGTGTTTTCTTAATAAAGTGCTCACTCGGTTTTTACTATCTTCAAACATCATTTAACTTGAATAAAACTGTGATTTTTTAAAAGTTCTGTATTATTGGCATACAAAAGTATATTGATTATTCAATACAGAGCTATAGCACTAACTGAATTCAGAATAACAACAGTAGAAGGATTATTTTATGCAAGGGGGAAAAAAGTAACATAAGACAAAAAACGCATGACACAAAAGGGTAGACACAGATTAAAACCTAGCTCCACAAATTAATATATGTGTGACAGTGGTCGAACTATTAAATCCTCCTAAGTTCCACATGCCTTGATTATCTGAGGTCTGATTTAGTGTTGGTGATAAAGATATGTGAAGCTCCCAGCATAGTTCCCAGATGAGGATAAACACACAGCAAGCCATCACATTAGTATTATTGTGGATATTGGTTTGTTCATGCTAAAATATGTTGGAAATACATAGTTTTTTTTTTATTAAATGATAGCTGTGTACATTAATGCAAACATGGGTTACAGTGTAGTGTTTTCATATACAATTTGAAATATTTTCATCAAACTGTTTAACATAGACTTTGTGTCATTTACTTAGTTATTGTGTTAAAACATTTATACTCTAGTTTTAGAAAAATTCACTTGTACTCTTGTTAGACAGACCCTATAGTTGATCTTTCCAGTCACCCTCCCACCACCTATCTGCCCTTCTCCTCTCCCCTCCCCTACCCCCTTCCCATATTCTTGGGCTAGAATTAGGTTGTAGCTGTCATTTGAGAACTATAAATTAGTTTCATCATAGGGTTGTGTACATTGGATACTTTTATTTAATGGTGAAATATTTGGTATAGTCTTTCCAAAAACAACTTGCATTCTGATATTATATATTTTAAAAATTGGTGTTAACTTTTTATAAAAAATAAAAGGAATACCAGTTCGAAGGCCAGCTTTTGCATTAAGATAAGCTGCAAGATATAGAAGTTTACAGGCTTTATTTTCAATAATATTAAATAATATTAACTGTAGTTTAATTTTTTTAATACAGACAAGCCAATTTGTTGATGTGTGATCCTCTGTGAACATCTCTGGCCAAGGTGGCTAATTAATCTTTACCCTAAGGTGATATTTATTTTTCTATAAATGTCATCCTTTGATCCTCCTTCTTCTCATGGGTTCTATTAATTCAATCAGTCATTTATTTACTCATTATTTCACTCTCCCAATATCTGATGAGCATGTCATAGGTTCCCACTATTAATTAAAGGGCACAATTCTAACTCTTTTTATCAGGACTGTACTTAAAATAGTTTAAGACAACTATGAAAACTCCTACTTTTCCTCTTAAGCTTCATTATTTCATTTTAAGTAATCATTCTATTAAGTTTTCCGTTTTTCCACCATCCTAATCTCTGTTGTCAACATTTTTTTTATCTCTTATAAGCTATGATTATAATTGAGTGATGGTTCTTGCTTTTTGATATGCACATTATATCTTGCTATATACAACATTATCTTAAAACATCTTTGATAATTCCATACTTAGAAAAGTACCAACTGAAGCTACTAGATCATTCCGTAATTGATTTGAACCATTGATTCGCAAGCTTTCCTGGAGCTAAGAATCTCCTGTAGAATTTAATATATAAATCACCAAACTTTAAGCTTGTATTTTATCATTCATTGGGTCTGGATTGGCCCTGAGAATTCTATTTTTTTTTTTTCATTTTGAAATAAAAATTCAGGTTGTTCTTTTGTTGAAAGAACTTTGGAAAATATTGATAGAGCATATTTTATAAATAAAAATTTATTAGTTACAATTACTAGTGATAATTATGTCATGCATTTACATCTTTTTACTAATTTTATATGTTAATGCATAGAATTTGAATTAATGCTATACAGAATATTTCAGAAGGAGCACTCACATGTGACTCAATGGACCTAGGATCAAGGCCTTAGAGAATCAAAATACCTGAATACCTAAATCTGACTGTCACTTTCTGCTTATGTAACTTCGGACACTGATTTTCTCTTGTCCTCTCTTCCTTGATTTACAAAAATCACATAGTAATATCTTTGCATACATTTTGTAGAATCTTCACGATGGTAAAATGAAACTAGGGGTTCGAGATGAGTAATGGGATAAAGCTCTGTATCCATTCAAGGTTATTATCATTATACACTCTCAGTAACATTCCCAGAGATCAGCTAAGCTTAACGAATTGATTCAAATGAAGAATTTTTTTTTTGTTTTCATTCAGATATTAGAAATATTTGTCATTGTCACAGTATATAATTCTTATTCTTAAAGAAGACTGTAAACCAACAGTTACCAAAAATGCTAATGTTATTTAATAACTTCTCCTCCTGGTCTTGGAACAGGAGATATATAAACAACTATTTATTTGTAAAATGCTTGTCAGTCAAACTGAGTTTTAAGGGCAAAAGGCAAGGGCATTGTGCTGATGAGGCTAATGTATAGAGCAAGCGCACCTCATGTTTAACAGTGTATGGGTAGTTATTACATATTTTGAGCAAGTAACAGGTAAAGGTTTTCTGTGTATCTTACACATGATCAATTCTGCAATTTTAATTTTATTTCAAGATCCCCAGTGGGAAGGGGAGAACCTACCAACACCACCACCACAATATTTTTCTATACCTCATTTGTTGACTTTTAAGTTATTCTTCATACATGTCCTCTTCTCTTCTTCATTTAAAAATATTATATAGTAAAATGTTGTGTCTTTTTAATCAATCATACAATGTTTTTTCCTTTTCTAAATTTCTCAAGAAAGAGTTATTCTCTTACATTTCTAGCTTACGTTGAGGATATCCTGCCTTAAGGGGGCTTTTGAACAATGATTCTTGATAATAATAAATGTTATAATAAGGACTATAGTCTTCTAATTTTTCATAAAATAAGAATAAATGGCATATGGATGGAGGCAATCACACTGTTATCTCACTATCACCAAAGTGTAGTACGCCATCACTTAACCATTTTCAATAGATTCTTAAAAACTGCAACTTTAAGCAAACTACGTATAACAAAATCATTTTCTCTTCAATTAATGAAATGACACTGAACACAACATCAGCTTGTGATGGCGATCTTATTTAAGGAACTGCTACGTGTCATTTTCACTGTTTCCAAGAATCTATCACTGACATTAAGTGAGAATTTAGTCTACCTTATTAAGATGTACTTTATTCTAATATGAAGGCAGCAGATGAGCTAATACAAGTTTTAAGAGGCGATAAAATAATTCCTGACAGACATTGGCGCAGAGGGAGACATGGGAAAAGAAAATGTCTTCCATTTATAATGGGAGACAAGAGGATAAGCAGCTGGGGAAATGAGCAAGTGGGGAGGGATCGGGGTCGCCATGTATGGCACATCTCTTGGGGGTGGCACAGAATTATAAGAGGGATTTTATCTAACAAATGCAATCAGTGTAACGGAATTCTTTGTACCCTCAATAAATCCCAAACAATAATAAAGAATAAATATTTTAAAAGATGCACTATGAGTATATAGCTTTTGGTAGTTTGTTCTTTAACCTGCCAAAAGAATAAAGAACATAAAGAATGGACATTCTTTATGATGAACATTGCATCTTGATTTCAGTTGTATTAAAAAGATAGGGTGAAAATTACATTAGAAAGGCAAAGCGCAGGCTAGGACTTGCTGTAAGATTTCATGAAATATAAATATATAAAATGATGATTCCTGGTTGAAAGATTTTTAAATCTAAAACCAAAATGAAACAAAGATTTTTTTAATCATCCATCAAATCCATATTGAGCAACTTCAAGCTGAATCCTTTAAATAGTGGACACAAAGAAGCAATAATCATCCATATAAAAGAGACAAGAAAAAAAAGGGGTGCTATATGAGCAGGTGTGTTAGACAGAGGAAAAAAAGTTTCCAAAATCAGAGGAAGATAGGCACAGCACAGGGCACTTACTAACTCTGACTATTGATTAAATCATTTATATTCTCTAAGCCTCAGTTACTCCATCAGTGGCTACAAAATGTTAGACAAGGGAGGTGAAAGTGCAAGTGTTATCTTAAATAGGGGATGAAATAATTCCTGACAAAAATTGCTGCAGAGGGAGAAACGGGAAAAAAAAGTGTCTTCCATATGTAATGGATAGACAAGAAATGAAAAAAAAAAAAAAAAAAAAGCAGCTATTTAGTAAAAAGAGTCATTTCAGTAAACCAGAGCTCAAGTTGCTCGCACATACCATTAACAGTTCAAAAAAAAAAAAAATCCAGCGGCTCTTTTCCTGCGAGTCAGACCTGGTACAGTGTTCACAGAACTAGAGTTAGACCGTCATCTATTTCATACATCTTCAAGAATCCGAACAATTATCAAGTTTGGCCACGTATAATGTGCTCCAGTGTACAGAGCACACCCACATCTCAGGCCCACCCTTTCAGGAAGTAGCTACAGGCTCTGCATGAAGCAGGAGGCCTAGACCCAGCTGCCGCGGAGAAGCTGGGAGCGAGCCCAGGCAGCAGGTGACAGTGGTCCAGACAGCCTGAGCGCATAACCTCCCCAACTGTCCCCCACCAGCCTACCCTCCTCCCCACGTCCTCTCATTTCCTATTCCCACCCATGGTTTTTAGTGGCAAGGTAACCACAGCTTAGAACCCAGGCAAGTTTATTTCCTAGAAAGCTGGTGTCAGGGGCGGGGCTGGCCCTGCCCGCCCCAGACTCTAGGCAGCAGATATCTGCCCTTTCCAGCTACCCCATTCTGAGGCCCCAGAGACACCACGCTGAGAGGACACCTTCCCTGATGACACCCCACTGAAACACTCCGCATTTACGTTTCTATTTAGTGACTGGCCCTGACCTCCTTAAGCCATCCAGACCTTGGGCACTCAGTAACTGAAGAATGAACTAACGTCAGTCTTTCCCAAACTTGCAAATCCTACAGATCACCCAGGAGACTGGCTAAAATAAGACTCTGGAAACACACACAGATAGACCGAATCAACTCTCCAGAATAAAGACCCGGGTGTCTGTTCCACTTAGTAAGCATCCTAGATGGTTCTTCTTTCTGGCAAGTTTGGGAAATTGCACCAACTCAATACCTCATGGGTTTGGACAAGTCATAGGCTAAAATTACAATCTGTGGGTCAGGAACCCCTGAGCTTTTGTGTTTCACTGTCAGGTACCCTCGCAGACAAAAACTTCATGGGGACTGAGGCCCACGGTCATAATAGCGGGTTACTGGTAGAACCGGCTCTCTGAACCCAGGTCTCTGAGAGCCGCGCTCATGGGTCTTCCTCCTCAGCACAGTGTCCCAGGGATCTCAGAATGGGGTCAGCTCTTTGAGAGCCGAGGCAGCCCAGAAAGGAGCCTGGGTAAGCAGGGCCGACCTCAGCCCTTCACACCAGCTTCCCGGGAAGTAAGCCTGCTCAACTTCTCAGTGGACAGCCATGGCCACGTTCCCACCAACAGACAAAGGTGGGAATAGGAAGTGATGGGATGAGCAGACGAGGGTGAGAGGGAGGGGGCAGTTTGGGAAGGTTATGTACTCAGAACATCAGGACCATTCTCACTTGCTGCTTGGTCTCTGCCTGGCTCCTCTGCAATAACCAGCTCAAGTCCTCGCTCTTTTGCTACAGAAGGAGGCACCTCTGTGTAGCCATTTCTGCCCTCCCTTTGCCAGGGTCACAGCTGGCAGCATTCCAGCTTCAAAGATGGCAGCGAGGGTGGAAGGAGTGTGGGAGGTGTCCAGCTCTATTGGCTGGGCGGGCTGGAGGCTCCTGCTCCGGCAGTGCTCCCAGAGCGGCTGCAGGGAAAGGGGTTAGTGCACAGGGGTGCTATTCCCATACTCTAGGGTAGTATTTTGCATACAGATATCTTTATTGCTTTCTAGAGTTATGCTTTTAACACAAAAGCATAAATAAAATAATTAAAAGCATTACATTATATACATATGGAATTGCTAATACCCAGTTCTATTTTTCCTCAAAAATTTGGGCAAAAGGTGCACATTATTTTATACATGGCAAGATACAATTTTTCTCCACTGCGCTGTTAGGCTCGACTTACCTTTACACAGAAACAAAACATACTTTGTGAAATAAAAATAAGAAGCTTACAATATAAATACTATGAGAGATAATATTGTGGAAATAACTAAAGACCACCAGAGGCTATTAATTTAAAGCTTGCCATCTCCAGGGAGCCAGTTACCCTTGTTTGCATTTGGCAGAGACTCAGAGGCAAACAGGTAAGTGGGAAAGTCTTGCATTACAGTTTAATAATAAAAACGGAAGGCTTTAGGTATGCCTGGAGTAGAAGTTACTGGCACAGGGAGACTGGAGGCGGGATAAGGGAGGTGGAGGAGCATCCCCTTTGATTGGTTTGGGGAGCATATTTACCTTTCTCCAGTTGATCTTAAATTGGCAGTGGGGAGCAGGACAAAAATGAAGGAAGCTACCAGTTGTTGACCAAGCCCTGACCATGCCCAGCCAGTTTCTGCCAAGATTATAGTTCCATTTGCCAGGCTTCTTTTTGCAGACTGTGTGGATCAGAGTTCTATCTTTATATATGGAAATACACCACACCGTCATTGTTCCTTTGTATATTCGGTCTCTCCATACATGGGAACTTGTTGCTAAGGTATAATTTTTCAGCTTTTGCTATTTACTGGTAGAAAATTTTGCTCACATTGGTTAATTGGCATGATTAACTGAAGCATCAGGAATGAGAAAGAGGAAAGGTGAAGGTTGGAGGAGGAAACGCAAGCCAAGGATGGAGAGAGAGGTGGCGAGTCAGTGGCAGGAAACACCAAGGACCTGTGCACGAACGAGCCATTGTCACTCAGACTTCGTGACGACACGTACTAAGAGCAAATATATTCTATACATACATATTTGACGATGTCCTGTAACTCTCTGCTAGAAACAGATTAAGTATTGAAATAAAATGGCATTGTCATTATTCTCAGTTTTTCCCCAGATGTGGAGTTCCTTTCTTTATCAATCAGCCCAAATCCACTGCCCTCGGTTTTTTTCAGCAGACTAGGGGAGTATCTCCAGTGTTCTCTGTTATCAAGACAGGGGTTTTCTCCTGCTTATGTCCCTCATCCCTGCCAAGTTATGAGAAAGCCACACTTGGACCTGCCTTCCACTCACAAGGAGGCTCTACAGTCCACTGAGGCTTAAGATTATGATACCTGGACACTGTGCTCAGTAGTTAGAATACTGGTTCTGCAAATTGGGGGTGGTGAGTTCAAACTTCTCCTGGGCCGGATTAAGTACAAATAAAAAGAGATTATGCTATTACCTTGTCTTTAGTCACTAAAGCCAAGGACCTAATTTGGGAAGGCCTGGCCTTTCATATTTCACCCATATTTGTTATTTCTTAGAAGCCATATGAATGGCGAAATCACTGTTTCATTTACAAGGCTTTTGTAGAAAGGCTCTGGACTTTTTTATATACATAGAATTTTCTTGTAATTTTAACCATTCCAGAGAAAGTGTTCAATAATCATTACTCTCTATTAAATTAGAAAAAATACTTAGCAGAATCCCTAGGTTGTAGATTGAGTGGTAAAAATGTAAACACTGTTACCAAATAAGGCCATAATCTCCGTTTAAATGATATGAATCTCAGGGTCCAACTTGTAATAGGACTGAAACACTTGCAGAGATCTCATATGTTTTATTTTCTAGAAGGCTCATTTGTACTTTTAAAGGGCATTTTGAAGGAAGTGGCAATGTAAATCCCCTTGACCTTCTCTCCTTTCTTTTCTTTCTTTCTTTTTTTTTTTTCTTCTCTTTCCCTCTTGGGTTGTTTTGCTAAATTAACTTCCTTTTCTTTAATGCAGCATGATTTGACTGAATTTATTTTTGCTTAGCGAATCTCCAAACGTATGAAATGATCAGCCTCCCACTTACACAGAGGCTTTTCAGAAATAATTGGATATACAGTTATCACCTAGATATTGCATTGTTGACAATTTCATGATGTTGTATATCAGGAGGAGAGCAGAAAGGAAGACTCAAAGCTGATGAGCACAGCCCTGCCTTTTAAATATGTAGTATCTTGTCTTCTGTGGGGCCCTTTTCCTTATCCCTGGAGATGCCAGTTGTCAACTCACTGGCATCTTTTTTTTTTTTTTTTTTTTGAGATGGAGCCTCCAGCTGTTCCCCTGGGTAGAGTACCATGGCATCACTGCTCACAGCAACCTCCAACTTCTCAGCTCAAGCGAGTCTCCTGCCTCAGCCTCCCAAGTAACTGGGACCACAGGTGCCTGCCACAACGCCCAGCTATTTTTTGGTTGCACCATCATGGTTGTTTGGCAGGCCTGGGCTGGATTCGAACCTGCCACCTTAGGTGTACGTGGCTGGCGCTATAGCCACTTGAGCCATAGGCACTGAGCCAACTCACTGGCATCTTGGATTGTTGGCCACTTGGATTGTTTGCAGATATACACATCAACTTGTTAAAAACAAACAACATTGAAAGAAAAAAACACTGAAGTCACATTAATTTGCTACTGTGATAAAAGAGGCTGCTGCTAGTCAATCTTAATGTTTTAGTCCCTAAATTGAAGTTCATTTAACTTCAGAGAGGGCATCTAGAAATCTTCTCTAGAATGTGCTTTTTAAAAAATTCTTCAGAGTATGATTACCTTTCTGCCTCATGTGTTTGATCATATAGAATGGAACTTCATATTTTCATCTGAACAGGCAAAAGAAACAGTAGTTGTTCCCTTTTCAGTTAATTGACAACTCTGAGAACTCCCAGCTTGTACTCACTTTGAATCTCCCCCAAGGACCACCTTGGTAAGTTATGTAACTCACATGGTGTTATTAGAGCATTACAAAATTTTGCTCTTGGAAGCATATTTTATCTAAAAAAATAGATTTCTATTTTTCTCCATGTACCTTTTAATTAATGATTGATTTTTCTATAACTGGAAAGTTTAACGACAGTTTCTAATGTCTTAGGCACTAAAACACTACAAGACACTTGATAGGGAAATCTGATGAGTACAAAGAGCCTGGTTCATTTGGTTTTAGTTCCATGGTGTCTCATTAACAATTGAGTTATAGTGAGGAATTAAAAGCAAATATGCCTATGGATGAACACTTGAGTGGAAAATCTTCAAGACAGTTCTAATACTACTTTATATCTGATTGTAGAACATATTTATATATATTACATATATATCAGATAAGCACTGGAAATGGAACTAAGACTCATTAGAAGTAAAAGATATTTAATATCCTACCATCATGGTCCTTCTTTAAACAAAACAAAAAAAATCCCAGTCTCACACACACATAAAGCAAAATAAGTGGAAGGTTAATTAACTTTAAAATTGTTATGGCTTACCTTCTGAGTTGTCGACAAGTGGGGAAGGAAGGGAAGACTTTCCTGCACATTGGCAATCTCATGAAGAAATGGCTGGGGGACACTCAGATGGAAATTAATATTTAAAAATTGGGATGATTGGGCCTTATAAAAAAGGCATTATAACATCACTAGCAGTGATGGGCTAATAAAATCTGATATATGCCATAAATAACAGCAAATTATCCAGACACAGAGAAATAGTGAGCTGTGAACCAGGCCAAAATATGGTCAATGATTGGGTACAGTGAGATTTTTATGAATTTTACTTTCTTCCTATAACAAGTTTTCCATAGGAATCATTTATTCTCTTAATAATAAATAAAAAGAGATCATAAATATTATGTTTATGTGACCATAGTGCTCGGATGGAAAAAGCTAAGGATATGAATGAACTAGGGCGTTTGCTCTGGGAACAAGGCAAGAAAAAACGGACGCCATCCGAACAGACACCTCACCAAACGACACAGATGGCAAATAAGCACGTGAAAATATGTTCCGTGTGATATGTCATTAAAGAAATGCAAACTGAAACAATGAGATACTACTCTATACCTAGTCAAATGGCCAAGCCCCAGAATACTGACCAACACCAAATGCCATCAGGAATAGGGAACAACAGAAACTCTTATTTATTACTGGTTAGAATGCAAATGATATAGTCACTTTGACCATTTCTTACAAAACTAACATCCTCTTACCATATGATCCAGCAGTGGTTCTCCTTGGTCTCTAGCAAGGGGGCTTATGTCACACAAAAATCTGTATATGGGTATTTATTGCATGTTTATTCATAATTACCAGAACTTAGAAGCAACCAAGATGTTCTTCAGTAAGCGAATTGATGCATAAACTGTGGTACACCCAGAAAATGGAATATAATCCAATACTAAAAATAACTGAACTATCAGGTCCTAAAAGACATACTACATAATTTCAATTATATAATGTTCTGGAAAATGGAATACTATGGAGACAGTAAAATGGTTAGTGTGAACTGCCAGGGGTTGAGGGAGAATGATGGATGATACACAGAATCTTTAGGGCAGTGAAACTATTGTGTATGACACGATAGTGATGAACATATGCTATTTCCCATTTGTTAAAACCGGTAGAACGCACACCACCAAGGTCAAACTATAGTGTAAACTATGGGTAATAATGTGGCAATGTAGTTCCATCAAGTTGAACAAATGTCGCCCTTTTGTGTGGGTTGTTAATAGTGGGAGAGGCTGTCTGAGGAGTCAGAGCATATATGGGGACTCTCTGTACTTTCTACTCAATTTTGCTGTGAACTTGAAAAAAAAATCTATTTAAATGGTGAATAGCTAAGGATGGGGTAAAATTCAAAGCTAAACTAAACTGACAAAAAATTGAATCCATCCTCACAGTGAGCCATCTATTCTAGTGTTTTGATTCTGCTACCAGGGCATGATGGAGGTGAAGCAGAAAGCAGAAAGGTGTGGGTAGTTGTCTTCTCTGTGTGCACTGCTGTTCATTCTTCAAGTACTTTGAGGGATCATAATGCAGGCTTAGAAAATTATAGTTCCAAGAGACAAATGTAGAGAAGAAATTCTGTTCCAATGAAATGCCTGGAAACACTAAACCTAAGAACATTGAACTCATCCCTTTTCTAACCTAATCAATTTATAAATCAGCAAGGAAAGCACAATTATGTGTCATACTCATTTTGGCTATAGCAGTACTTGTGGTATAGATTTAGTAATAAAAATCACTTTTAATATCTGCTTCAGTGACTATTAGAAAATGCAACTCTTGTCAGAGCCAACGGATGTATGATTGCAGTGTGGACAAGTGGCTGGATGCTCTTCAATGCAGCCAGTCACCTTAAATTCATATAATATTTATAGAAAGAAGTGAAGGAAGAGTAGAGAAAAAATAGCAGATCTGGACGGCTAAACTGTTCATAGTTCAATAAGATTTATTTTGGTCAAAGTAATATATGGAGTGAATATATAGTGGGGAGCACAGTTATCTTCCTTATATTCTTGTTTAAATAGCCAGAAGACAATATTTAGCTGTGATAATATAATAATTTCTAAAATAAATATTCATCTATTAATTGACATTCTAAAACCAGATTTTATTTATGTCTATATAAAAATTCATAATCAATTGTAAATCTCTATGTTTATTATTTGTATATGGGTTATAATTAAAAATAACATCCATCTTCATCTTCTTTTTATCTCTTCTTTATCAAAAAAGTCATTGTATTTAGTTTAATACTGCAAATCCTCCTTTCCCATAAGTCTTTCTGAAATTTTGTAGCAGCGATAAGAAATACTGTGTCATACATCTCAGTCTCTGAAATATGGCATATATTTTTAAAAATAAGTGCTGTGTACTCTTATTCAATTGAGGGGGGAAAGCTATTTATGCTAAGTAACCTTTAAGAAATACAAATCCGTCTTTAACTTGAGGATTGTTCCAAAAGAACTGCATTATTTATGTTCCTTGAAAACCCCTCAGAGAGCTATTCTTTGCAACTGGAGTTAGCAGGAAGTTTGAGCAAAAAGTTAAAATAAAAGTAAAATTTTAAAATGAGTAAACTAGTTGTATTGGTCAGATTACTTACAATCGTGGGATCGCCATTGTTTTTAGTCTGCAAAAATTATCATCTTCCCTAAGAGTATCAAAATAAGTTTGCATATAAGAAAATTCTTTAGAGGCTGTGAAACTTTATGGAAATATTATGCTCATTTTATGAACATCTTGTTATACTCATCAATGTCCAGTTTACCACTCAACAAGCTAATTCCCACAGATGCTTTCTCAGTTAATAGATTTCCAATTTTATAAAGAAAATTGCAGTGAAAAGGTATGAGTCTTCCAAAACGGTGGTTTTTAAATGAAAGATAAGTCTCCTTTACTCAATAGGCCTTTGCTCTGGGAAGTACTAGTCTGGGTTCTAGAGAAATGAAGGAGAGAATCAGACAAAATATCTTCCTTAAGTAATTCAGAATCAATTCAGAACCAAACGAGGATCACAAACAAGCAGCTATAATGTGGAGTAACAATGCAACAACAGAGAAGGAGAAGCGTAAGGTCTAGAGATAGCACCATAAAGAGAGTGATTAACTCTGCTTCAGAAGTGGAAGTTGACTTAAAGAATAGCATTGCAGAGAAGTTAACATTTGAGTTGGGTCTTGTTGCAGCTTTTCAGGTGGATAAATCAAAGAGAGTTTTAGGCAGAGAAAACAACATATAAAAATTCATAGGTGAATGAGTCAGTATGATATGCTCACGAAATGTCAAGTATGGTTATAGTATTAAGCGGAGAACAGAGAAAGTGGCAAAAAATGTAGTTGAAAAAGTTGGCCAGGAGTACAAGTTCAGTCGTACCAAAATATCTGTGGTTTTTTTTGCTGAAAGATGTGGGTCACTAAGGACTACTTAATCCCCACGTCTGAAACCTACTGCAAGAGACTATAGGGGAAGGATGCAGATTTTTGATCTTACACATTCACAAAAACTTACATAAATGACAAGGTTTGTAGAACAAAATATATATCAGGAGGCTTGACAAATGGCTGGATCAAGCATATGCACACAGCCCACACACAAACAGATCTCTGGACATAATGAGCAAGCAAATTGCCTGCTCCAGAATCCTACACAGTACTGAATGTACAATTAAATTACTGTTTGAAGATCATGAAGTAGAAACTTCATTACAAAATTAAGCATAAATCATTGAGAAGGAAACTTGTTCCAGTATCTTTGGAGTGTTTCCCATAAACTTTACATCTAGATGTTTTCTAGCCATTTGTTTTAATGGAACACGCTTTGTGGCTGGACTATGATGAATAAAGCCCAAGTAGGGTATTTTGGGGAATCCTATAGCTTGCTGCTTTAGAGAAAAAATGAAAAAGTCAATAGGCGGTGATCTTTTTTGTGCAAGTGTTACCTGTGATATTAGTGCTCGAACCCCATTTTAAGGAGCGCACATAATTGGTTGATTAAGATTCATCTTTTTTCTGGGAAGGAGATAAGAAGCTATGAGGAGAAATGAGAATATAGTTATGAGCGGGGATCTAGAGTCTGATCCCATCTTTGTCAATAATATAGTTGAAAACCTTACGTTCTCTTCAACTCTGTGAGCAACAAAGATTAAATCAACTGTCCTCTGTAAAGTACTCATCACAATGACCAGCACATAGGAAGGGCTCAGGAAGCCACAGCTGCTGCTCTCAGCTTCCTCAGTCAAATAGTATCGGGTTTGGACCGCATGATATTTTAGGCCACTTTGGGCTCTAATTTATGCTTTTTGATCTTGGAGGTATAAATATTTATCAATGTTTAGGCCATTTCTTCCTTTTCTCAATCTCCTACAAATGTTCTTGTTCTTCAGAAATTAATTTCACAGGTTTGATGATGTTGGCCATCATTTGTATGGACCTGAAACATAGTCTTTTTCCTACCCCAGGGTAGGTCTTCTCAGACTATTGGCTTCAGAATCACTTTGGAATGTGTAACATGTATAAGTTCACGCGTTTCACCTACAAAAGATTCAGTAGATTAGAAGCTGGGTCTGGATGATTCTGATGCATGTGTTACACATGGACCCAGAGTGTGGAATGTTAGACATTTGAGAAGGAAGAAGATGTTAGACAAGACAAGAAAGGGTGAGAGAATAGGAGGGAGGTGAGGGATGGAAAACTACTTAATGGGTGCAATGTATACTATCGGGTGATGCATACACTTGAAAAGACTTCATGACCATACAAGATATTCATATCACACAACTGCACCTGTACCTGCTAAATCTATAAAAATTATAATGTGTGTGTGTGTATATATATATATAACTAATGCAAAATGGAACAGTTAAAAAAAAGGACTAATATTGGTAGGGTGATATTGTATAAAAGCATAGCCAGAACTGTAATAAAGATAGGATGCTGTTCTTTTTTAAGAAATAAACAACCCAAATGACAATTTTTTCCTAGCAGAATAAGTAGAAAATTAAAATTTAAGCCTAAGTCCTGCATGAGGTGAGACTATAGCCTTGCAAGTATTTGTGCCATTTCTCATTTTGACATAACTAGACTTCCTGAGCACATTGTAAACATGGTAAAAACTGCAGATGTCTTCCGTGCAGCACCCTCCACCAAGCAACTATTGTTCTATTTGCTTGCATTATTTACAGACACAGGGAAAGGTAGCCGGAGAAGCATACGGATTTTGCATGTTTTTTGCAGTAGGAAAATATTAAAAGCCCTTCAAGTACCACTTCAGTGCAACCCTGATGACTTTTTATGAGGCCAGCACAAAGTTTCAGTTTTTAGCTGGACTGTTTGTACTTCACAAAACCTGCAGAGACTAAAAATCATCAGGAAACAAGAAAAAACGAGCTGCTTATGCTATTCTGTGCAATCAGAATTCATAACTCACTCCTCGGTTCACATTTGAGGTTGTCATTATATAAACATTCATTACAATTCTCTGTAAACTTCCTGATTAACAAAAGAGAAATCAGACCTAAAATGCTCCTACACAGCAAAAGAAATATTCAATAGAGTGATCAGACAACCTGCAGAATTTGGAAAATATTTGCAAACTATGCATCTGTCAGGGGACTGATATTCAGGATTTATAAGGATTGTAAACAACTCAACAAGAACAACAACAAAATAAACCCATTAAAAAGTCAGCAAAAGACATGAATAGACATTTTTCAAAAGGAGACCTACAAATGGCCAAAAAGCATATAAAAATGATTGTCATTATTAATCATCAGAGACGTGCACATTAAAACTGCACAGAGCTACGATCCTACACCAGTTAGAATGTCTATAGTTAAAAAATAACAAATGTTGGTGAGGATGCAGAGATAAGGAAACACTTACTAATAGTGGGAATGTAAATTAGTACAAACTCTATGGAAAACAATATGGGGCTTTCCTAAAGAATGAAAAATAGAGCTCCCATTCAATCCAGCAATGTCAAAACTGGGTTCATATCCAGAGGAAAAGAAATCATTAGATCAAAAGGATATTTGCACTTGTATGTTTATCACAGCATTATTCACCATAGCCATGAATGATTAGATAAAGGAAATGTGGTGTATACGCATGCACACACACACACACACGCATGTGCACACATGCAGTGGAATACTATTCAGCCATTAAAAATGAAATCATGTCTTTTGCAGCAACATGGATGAAAATGGAGGCCATTATCTAAAGTGAAACAACTCAAGCACAAAGTCAAATACTTCATGTTCTTGTGTTTTAGCGGGAACAATAATAGGTAAACATGGACATAGAGTGTGGAATAAAAGTCATTGGAGACTCAGAAGTGGTGGAGGATAGGAAGAGGGTAAAGGATGAGAAATTATTTGAAGGATTAATGTACACATTCTGGTGATGGTTACACTAAAAGCCCAGAGTTCACCACTATGCAACATATCTATGTAGCAGAACTTCACTTCTACTCCTAACATTAATTGAATTTTAAAGAAAAAGAAATCAGAGAAGACACACACTTAAAATTCAAGGCTAAGGTACAGAGAGGATCAATGGAAAATGCTTACCTGAGATTTAAGAAAGAGCATTAACAAAAAACTGAGAGAAACATGAACAAAATAATTATCTCCTTAAATTATTAAACTGTTTCTAATCTTGTCACTCTGTGGGGATTTTTGCCTGGTAAATCATATATTTAGCCATAAGAAGAACTCTATCCTTTACGGTAGAAATGGAGTGTACAGAGCCGAAGACTGAAGAGAACACAGAAGACAGTAAACCAAGATGAGCGCTCACCCATCCAAAAACCTAATGATCCACTAACAGCTTTCAAAGTTAGGAGTTTGAGAGCTAGAGCTATGAACATAGGTGAAGGGTCTTAAAGATGTTTATACACCATCAGCAACATAGAACCTGGATGAAGTCATCCCTGGGGGGAAAAAGGTCAGGAGAGGTCGTCACTAGGGCAGTCTGAGATAAGGCCAGGTGACTCAGCCTTCACTTACCACTAAGCAAATAAAAAAGATTACAGGTCCTTTCTTTCTTTTATAGGCAAATTAAAAACCTCTCAGATCTTTAAATTGGTCTCCTGGAATAAGAATGAAACTAGATTATATTTCCCAAGCCTTCTAGACAATGGGACATCAGAGTTATCTTTTCCCTCCCTCATTTCAGATTGGATAATTTTCATATTTTCACTTTATCTTCAAGTTCACTGACTCTTTCATTCTGTCATTTCCCTTCTGCTATTATGCCCATCCAGTGGAATTTTATTTTGCTGGTTTTGTTTCTTGATTCTAAGATTTCCACTTCGTTCTTCTTAAATTTCTTTGGTAAGATTCTATTCTTTAATGAAATTTTTTTTAGTTTATCTCTTGACTTCAGTAGAGTTCACGATTGCTTCTTAAAATATTCTTAGAATACTTGCTTTACGGTCTTTTTGTCAGAAAATTCCGACATCTGTGTCACCTTCATGATGGAGTCTATTTATTGTATTTTTCCATGTAAAGTGATATTTTCCTATTTTTGTATGTAAAGTAATTTTGGATTATATCTGGATATTTTGAATATCATATAATGAGAATATGGGTCTTATTTATATCCAATAGAGAATAGCTAGTGGTCTGTTAATTTAGTTTTCAATGCCTTTGATTTACGGAACAAGTATAGTTAATGGGGAAAAAAATGAACAAAAATAACTTTTTTAAATTAAATCACAGCTGTGTACATTAATGCATTTATGAGGTACAATGTGCTGGTTATATATACAATTTGAAATACTTACAACAACCTTGTTAACATAGCCTTCACCACACTTTCTTAATTATTGTGTTAAGACATAAAAATAACTTTCTTGCAGCTACTTAATTCTTTACTTCAAATTTTAAAAACTAATATTTTATATTTGCTAATGTGCATCACTGCACATGAATTATGAAAATTTCCTGGACAGGTATGAACAGGTTGGGGATGCTCAGTGGCTAAAAAGAATACTTACGGCTTCATGTTTTTGAGTTCCTCCCTCTATTCCCAGTGCTTTCAAGTTCCCTGAAGTTCTTCCTTTTGTTTCTTTGGTGGAAAAGCTGGGGTTTTAGTTACCCCACTCTGCTATTCCATCTGTAGCAGTGACAGTATCTGGAGTTAAGGGGCAGGAAGACAAAGGAGGAAAAAACAATGATGTACACCCAACCCTATGAGAATCAGAGCTTCAAAAGGCAGAAAGGTCCCCTTCCTTTCTCATTCTGCCTCCAGCAGGACTGCCTTGCCAATGTCTATCATCACACCAAAGATCCTCCCTCCTCCCGCCCTCCCCCATCCGCTCGTTTATCCCTCCTGTTCCCTCCTTCTTTCAGGACTATAGTTATGTTTTACCATTCATATGAATGTGTAGGTGATTATATATTGATTGCAGTATCAAATCGGCCCATTGTACCCCATAAATGCATTATTGTACACAATTATGAAAATGTTGGAGTAAGGCAATTATCAAACGAAAAAAAAAATCTGTCATCACAGCTAAGCAATTGCTTGGGGGTTAAGACAAGAGAGAACAGGGAAAAAAGAGGAAAAGAAAACAGGTGATTTCCACACTCCCTGTGAGTGTTAGAGGCTTCACTTTCCCGCTTCTCAAGCAAAAACTACAAGGATTCCCCTGTAGCACACTCTCTCTCTCCTTCTCTGCCTTACTGCCTGGTTCTGGTATCCCAAGTTTGGGCTGAGAGATAGTGGAAAAAAAGAAATGGCAAATTCATCACTCATTCCATGGAAATTGAAATCCAGGTTGTCCTCTGCAGTCTTCTTCCTATGATTGACTTTATGGAGTCCAAATAGCAACTCCACACATTCTGTCCATATTTCATAATTGTGTTCAGTGGGAGAGACAGGAAGCACTGGAATATCCCCAGTTAACTATACACCAAGTAAATGTAAAGTAAACCTGAAAAATACCTAATTGCCACATAAAGTTAATTGTAATTTCTTTGACAACTGAAAAAGTATGATTATTCATACTACATATGGTGATGTGTACCCAGGTATTGTGTGTACAGACCTGTTCACAAGAAATATGTGTATATGTGAATAGCTAGAAAGTTAAAAGTAAAGATTCCTTTTTATTAAGTTAAAATAGTCAATCTGAAATTGTCACCATCAGTTATGTTATTAGTTGTGCAGTTTGAAGGCTGATATTAAATTATACATATTCTATTGGAGAAAAAAATTTGGACACTTTTAGTTATCTTCATTTTTTTTCAAATAATGAGAAAGAGTTATGAATTTAGAATGGGAAAGTGAAGAAAGTATAAGAATGCAACTAGAGGAGGCTGCTATTGCCCATGTAATTCTCTTACAGAAACTCACTCCTTAATTCCTTACATTCATGTTTCAGCAGGCAACATTTGGAAGAGCTTTGTCATAATTACATAAGTTACCCGTTGCACAACTCTCTTTTTTTCTTAGTTTGTCCAGTTAAATTTATCAGATCAACAGAACACCTGTTGAAAAAACTTATTTATAGCAACTTAATTCTACACTTCAGATTATTAAAACTAATATTTAACATTTAACATTCACTTACTGGTGCACATCACCTACAGGAATTAAGAAAATTGCCTGGACATTTTCCCTCTGTTCACAGTCAAAATGCATTGGCAAATTTTTAGAACACCCTTTGTTAAGGCTGACTGCAACAAAGACCTAGTCAGGAGGTATTTTGAATTTAATGGAATTAAATATAGGGTGACACATATCAGCCTCTTCTCCTGTGGGGTTTAAATGAGGTAAGTCTGGATTTTAAAAAGAGATTATGGAAAATGCTTTTTCATCTAATCAGTTTGCGGCAGGCATATCCGTAGGCTGGCAGCCTCAGTGGATGGTGATTGTGGAGATCAGAGACAAATCAAGCTTTTCTGAACTGGGCTAACCTTGAAGGGATATTCTGGCTCAAGGTGCTGTTATCCCATTTCCTCTCTCAGACAGAGTGTGGATCGTGGTGCTGGGGAAGTTATGCTGTAAATCCAGTTGAGTTTTATGGAGAATGAAGAATGTTTAAGTATGCCAGGGACCTTTTAAACTTCAAAAGAGGCATTAGAGAAGCATTCAGGGGTAAGGAATAAGAGGCTAGGGATGGGATGTTAGTTAAAATAGGGCAGGAAAATCTTTTACAGAAAAAAAAACTTAAAAAAAAAAAAAGCTTGTGCAGAAACAGACTCAGAATATGAATACAAATTTTGTTTGTAAACTTGGAGCTTATTTTTCATTGGCAGCACTGGGATAATCTAACAATTACAAATTCAATTTATCACCTTGATTTATTAGCTTTGTCCACCTCAAAAAGGACAATGATTTATCCATATTTTTATACTGAAAAAACATAAACATCTAACCTATAGATGTAGGTTTAGTTCATGGACTCTGGAGGCAAGAATTGCACTTGAACCAGACTTCTACCATTTAATAAAATTTTTGAGCCCATTGTTTAACTTCTTTCATGCCTTAGTTTCCCTATCTGTAAAACGTGGTAATAACAGGGCTGTTGTGAGAATGAACTCAGTCAATACAGGCCAGTTGGGATCTTGTATAACACAGAGTATGAGCTCCTGAAAAGACAATTTTGTTATGGTTAGTTGACAAGACCAGAGACAGTAATTGCTCTGCAAATAGAAAAATAACCAACTGAAGTGGGGCTCCACAATAAAATAAAAGTATAAAATGCACACACATATGTCATAATGCATATTTTATTTTCATGTAAATGATATATATATTTAAAATCACCTGCCAATTCATTTGAAGTCACTTTGCATTTAAGTCCTCTAAATAGAGTCCTGCATTATCTATGGCATAAACCACACTTGTCATGCATAATGCATGATTTCTAGTTTTGGTTTCTTCAAAGTGGAATGAAAACTTACTCATGTGTTAAGCAATCTAAGTGCAGAATCCTAGTTTTTTACAATTCCTGCTATCTTTTTCCGTTGTCTTTCTCTAACAGGGCAGTCATTTTTATCACTAATTTTATTTTAACCAATTCATTTTTGTCAAGTTTTTCCCATGTTCAAGAACATTTTTAAAGAAACAACTTATTGTTCTAATATTTCATTAGTTTACTTCTTATTTTATTCATGTTTGTATTTATAATAACTGATACAACTGGTCTAAAAATGTCTGAACACAAAACCAGCTGGCACTGGCTAAGCGCACTTTTTCATGGGTGGATGATGTGCACTGAAATAGTGTGTCCATGTAGTTCCTTTCCTGCCCTGGGGAAAACAGTATGGAGGGAACGGAGACTGAATTTATCTGGTAAAAGTTCATTGAATTTCTGCAATATCTCTCTTCATTTGCCAGATGTTTTTCTCTTCAATTTACTAGGTCATAAATTTGACTTTTCAAACTTTAAATAACAAGACTGATTCAATGCCAGAGAAATATTCATACTGTTTCAATTGATTCTGAACTTGGTAGCAAGTAGGAAAAATCACTTAGAAAACTTTAGATGTTGACAGGAAAATTCTGGGTTGAAGTCCATTAAGGATTATCTGAAAGTCCTTAGAAAACCTAAAAGGGATGTGGAAGTAAAAAGAGAATAAAAAGATTGGCTCTGTAGAATTGTAGAAAGGAAAAAGGTTTGGTTTTTATTTTCCAAAATATCAAATTTAAAAAAAAATCATTAAGTCTGCTGGAATTTTCTTCATCACATAGCATTCTATTATATAAAAAACCCAAAACTGTTTGGCATGTGCTAACATATCCTCACATTGTCAGTAAAACTGAATTTTAAAATGAAATCTACTTTATGTCAAAATTAAATATTTGGGAAATTAGAAATCAAATCAAATTACTTATTCTTAGAAGTATCATTTTGGTAACAGTACTAGTGACTTTGCACAGCCAAAAAAAAAAAAACAACAACAACAACAAAAACAAACAGACAAAAAAAAACTTCAATCAGTACAAAACCTAGCCAGAGAGAACATATAATAAAACCTAAATTGCCCAGAAACCTGAATAAAAACTCAACACTGGACTCTTCGTTCTCTGCTTGGCTTCTCCACAGCCTTCTTCCTTCTTTGTCTTGCAGAAGGTCCTAATTCAAGAGCAAACTAAAAAAAGTATTTGACAAACAGGGACACAGAGGTCCAGAGGATTTAATGAAAAAAGCAAATGACAGTGGCTGAGCAGATAAAAAAGAAATTTAATGACAGTTATGTCAGTGTGCGTCCACTACCCCATCCTGGTAGCCATTATGTCAGTGTGCTCTGTGGGCACCCCATCACCGTGTGAATAAAAGCCTCAGGGAACATGGAAGAGCAAATTCCTGCAAGAGGGGGGCTTCCCATATTCCAGGGAGAGCCTTGAGCCACTTCTGCTGTGTCCTGTTATTGAAGCATTATACAACAGGTGTCGGCCCCACACACAACAGCTACGTGCTTAAAGATCTCTACATGCTCTTTCCCCCTGGGCTTGAATCCCACCCTGCTGCACCACAAATATCCAATGTATAGCACCTGCTTGCTAACCAGCGAGGGATCTTAACTCATTAACGTCTGCAGCTGCTTGAGGGCTTGTCTTCGACAGCCAAACATCTCCAAGCCGGCTGGGAAACTGTCTCTCTCCCAGCGCCTTCCTCAAGAGTTGGTGACCACTTCCACAAGCTTGGTGCACGGTCTCCTACAATGGTGACCCACAGAGAAGAGACAATTCTCTAATTCTGGGGAGATTAGAGAAGAACCCCTGCAATCTTCCTGTCATCTCTGGCCTCTCCTTAGGGTAAGTCTAGATCACTTAACTGAGCCAAGTGACACAGCCATTATCAGCAGGGAATAAAGAGTCTTCTTGTATATTTCAGCTATTTCCAGGTGTAAGAAGACAGAAGTTTATGCCCCTAGGTCCACATGATTAAGACATCATACAACATTCGTTTGGAACTCAACATTTCCAAAATCCTCTACTAGGAATAGAGGTGGACTCAGAATATACCTGTAAAAGATTTTGTTTGTTCTTTTGCTTTTAAAGCTGTTTGACTCAGTTTTGAGGCCCTGGCTAGAGGCAGGTCTGTTTCCTTTTTGATTATGTCCACATGCCAATCAAGTCCCTCTTCAGACTTTCTTACTCTAGGGTTGCTATTGCCCAGGGCTAGGTGCAGACAACTAGGGACAGCTCTTATGCCTCCATGGCTCACAATTTATTCAATTTAACCTATCTTCAGGAAGCCTGCAAAACCTGGTTTGCTGTACTTAAGCTGCCCCGTTTGCTGTTACCTTATCTCTGGGTGAAACCCATGGCTCAGCCTTCCCTCATTTGCAGCTGAAAGTAACACCGAGTTTGGTCTTCCATCTATCTGTCTTCGTATTGTATCCTATCATCCAAATATTCTATAATAAAATCCTACCAAATACCTTATAATTAGGAAACAATGCTGAATTCAGTGAGATATGTATTAGCATAGTATTTGACTGATCTTAGAGCATAGATGAAGCTGTGATAAATTAAGGCCTTCCAGGCACAAAGATAGGATAAGCCGCTAAACACATAAGAGACAAATGACCGAAGCATTTGAGAAAAGACACAGAGAATAGTCAACAAAAAAAGGGGCAGTAAGAGGTATGCAAGCACACAGAGCCCATGCTTAATTACTCAGATAAGGAACATGGTCTACTTCATGACCAAATAGATGTCAGATGGGGACTGCTTAAAATAAAGGAATAAGCAGTGCATAAGGAATACCACAATGAATGCATATTTCTAAAAAAAGACATCACATTACTCATACATTTCTAAAAGAAAATCTCTAACTTCTTC
Organism: Otolemur garnettii; assembly: GCF_000181295.1. Taxonomy (NCBI): domain Eukaryota; kingdom Metazoa; phylum Chordata; class Mammalia; order Primates; family Galagidae; genus Otolemur; species Otolemur garnettii. Next base: position 475,937 of record NW_003852490.1, read on the forward strand.
GGCATCAAAATAGCTAGATTCAAAGACAGTCCCTCAAACCACACTCTGCTGCCATCATCTCTATTACAAAGACATCAGAACCATCAAGAGTGCTGTTAGTTCATAACTGAACTGTGTTAGAAGCCCCGGTCTTTCACTTACGTGATTACCACTTGGGGCATATTACTTAACCTATAATCCTCTGTGATGCTTAATTTGTCAACTTGAGCAAATTAAGGGATACCCCAATAGCCAGTAAAGTGTTATTTCTGTATGTATCTGTGACAGTGTTTCCAGAAAAAGATTGACATTTGAATCAGTAAACTAAAGAAGATCTTTCCTCACCCAATGTGGGCACCATCCAATCAGCTGAGGGTCCAGACAGAGCAAAAAGACAGAAGAAAAGTGAATTTTCTCTCTCTCTCCTTGGAAACAGGGACACTGATCTTCTCCTGACTTTGTACATCAGGACTTTAGGTTCTACAGCCTTCAAACTTAGCCACTGTGTGGCCTCAGGGGCTTAGCCTGACAAAGACTTTCTGTGTTTGGAGCTAGGATAGAGGCTTCCCTGGTTCTGCAGCTTGCAGACAACATGTCAGGGGACTTCTCAGCCTCAATAATGGTGTGAATCAAGTCCCCTAATAAATTTCCTCTCATATCTATATCTATCTCTGTATATATTTCCTTATATCTTATTGGTTCTGTGTCTCTGGATAACCCTAGCTAATACAACCTCAAATTCCCCTGTTATGTAATAATATTGCCATGTGGATTTAATAAGATGAATCTTAGAAGCAATGACACAATTCTTGGAATATAAGTTCTTAATAAATAATAGTTTTTATTGTTGAGAGCCAAATGACATAGACTCATGTTTTAGTTCTTTGCTCTCAGGCAAAAAAAGAAATTCAATTTCCTAATTTTATAAGTAAACCTGATAATGACACCACTTCATATGACACTTCGAGAATTACAACAGATTGTGATGCACCATATAAAAAAAGGACCACAAATATGTTATTATTTCATAAATACCTTCCCCTATTGTGTCAGAAGACAAAACTTAGAGGACACATAGAAGGCACTCGCCTAATATTTCAGCATCTACTACTGTTTACGAGACATTCTTCATTGAAGGAGACAAACAGTAAGAAAGAGAAAAGGATTAACACAAATAGATTTTATTCAAGTGAATGCAAGCATGAAAAATAGTCAGAACTTTTCCAAAAAAATTTACTTTTTTCTTTTTAAATAAGTTTTAATGAGGGGCATTATTTTAAGATATTAAATTACAGAACACATTCATAAAGAATCTTGGTAAAGAAAAATGTTAAAAATAACCTCGAGTCTAAACTTAAGAGTATACTTATAATTTTAAGTAAACTTAAGTGTACTTAAAATTGTAAGTATACGTAAGTGTACTTTAAACTTATAAGTATACTCTTATAAAACTTAAGAGAGAGGTAAGATATTATGATTTAAAGATATTAAGATATTATTTTAAGGTATTACAAAACAATTTCAGCTTCTTGGTTAAAAAAAAAAAAGTTAAAAATAACCTTAAGAGGACTCTGACTTATAATGGCTAAGTTTATGCATTTGGATATATGAGCGTGAAGAAATGATAAAATAATTCACAACTTTATTATTTATGATACTACTTTTAATATCTAGTCTTTTATCTTTTCAAATCCTGAAGAACAAAGAACTATGTTTACATATTGACTTTAGGCCAAAGGGCAGGAAATGGCTGAATTTTAGAAAATTGTTCGTGACACAAGGACAGCAAATCAAGTCTCAAAGAATAATTCCCTATATACAAAAGTACTGTGAAGCATGTGACATATCATGGTTAATCTTCCCAACACTACCAGTTTAGTGCTATTACAATTATTTTTCAATTATTATTATTATATTTTATAAATGATAAAATAGAGGTTTAAAGAGGTTAATAATCTGTTCACAGTTTGCTCAATTGGCAAGTGGAGGACCTGTGATTAAAATCAGATCTTTGCGACATCAGACTCCTCCACACGCTTTATGCTTGTTTTATCAAGTGTAATGTGACTTGGAATGGCAGGAACACTTGAGAACACATTTGCTGTTTATTCCTGTTTGAGTCTTCTGTGAACTTAGTCATCTACTGGCAGAAAATAATACAAATGGGAATTTAGCAGCACAGCATTGATAATAGTAACAAGTCTATTTTAAAAGTTATAAGTCATATAAAAATATATATATAAATAATCTGTGTTTATCATGTTATTTAAAAGTTATCCAAATGTAGTGTCCCTGGGACTGATTTAGTATTGCCATACTATGAGTGACTTTATTATTTTTATTTTCGGAAATGTCATTGTAAAAAAATAACAATGTCATATGAGTGTGAAGGCTAATTATAGGAGTCAAATTGAGTGGATTCAGGCACACACAGATAGCTAGCTGGTAAAGCCTCATTTCTGAGTACATTGTGAGGGTGTTTCCATAAGAGAATGTCATTTGAATCAGTGAACTGAGTAAGGAAGATCCACCCTCAGTGTGGTGGGCACAATCCAATCTGCTGAAGGCCCAGATGAAACAAGAAGAGGAAAAGCAAGTTTCTCCCCCTTTCCTGGAGCTGGGACACACCTCTTCTCCTGCCCTCGCTCACAGAACTCTAGGTTCTCCAGCTTTTGGATTCCAGGACTTGTCAGCAGTGGAGAGCACAGGTTTTCAGACCTTCACCCTCTACAGAGAGTTACACCTCAATTAGCTTCTTTGTTCTGAGGCTTTCAGGATTGGACTGAGCCCTGCTACTGGGGCTAGTTCTCCAGCTTGCAGGCAGCCTGCTGTGGGACTTCTCAGCCACCATAATTACACAAAGCAACTTTCCTACAGGACCCCTCTCATATACATACACAGATATGTATGTGTGTACATGTATGTCTGTGTATACACACACATATGTAACATGTATGTCTGTGTATACACACACACATATGTAACTGGTCCTCTCTCCTCTCTCAAGAACCCTGCTCAACATAATGGGGCAGATATAAAAACACACTTATAACAGTCTTTCTAGAAAATGTACATTTTACCAGATATGAATGATATTTTACTTATTGTGTCTTATAATTCATTGAAGACAATTATCCTCACAGGATATATTACCTCGACACAAATTTGATATAAATTTTATGAATGCAAGGAAAACATGTTTATTTCAAAAATAGGAACTGAAAACTCAGCAAACAATGAGAGAAAATTCTAAATAGGAAAGTGGGTAATATTGAGATCGAATATATTCAGGGGGAATCTTAACAACTTGGGAGCAGGTACATCCTGATGAATGGGGAAACTACTTGTGTACAGAGCTTTCTGTAACTACCAAGAATGGGTTAAGAATTCAAGTCACCTTATGTGTAACTTGCTACCATAGCACAAGCATGATGACCACCTGTATCTTTCTATATTTATCAGGAAATTTAGGTAACAGAGATGATTTCTTATTTAGTAATGAAATCCCATTGATTCATAACAAATATTCAGGAGATATTTCTGAATTTAAAATATGAGTAGAATACAGTCTTCGGAATATGTGGTGACCGCTTCTGGAATCTGCAGTAGACTGGATTTGTTCACAATTCTTTACCCTCTTCCCCTATGTTTTGATGCCTCTTATTGGGCAGAACATATTTTTTCTACCTTAGATACTAGACTTGGTTTTAAGACTTGTTCTCAATAGAGTGTGGAATGAAATAACAGTGAGCCAGTTCTGAGATAAAACCTTAGGAGACATCATGTGTTTTTAACGTCTTGTGCTGCTGACTGTTGACAGGAGAGAAGTATGGCTGCAGGAGGAGGAGGAACATGGAGAAGATCGCAGCCAACGCACAGCCTGAGCCCCGCCCAGTGAATCCCAGACACGCCCACCAGCATCAGTCTCCGGCAAACCCGTGAGTGAGAAATAAATATATGCTGTAAGAAATCGGTGAATTTGAGGTTGGTTGTTACATAATGTTCTTGTGACAATAGCTGGAAAGGGCACCTTCAGAAAGCCCTGCAAAGAGAGAGTAGCTATACATTAAATCTCCTTTCTGAAAAACTGCCTTGTAATTGGCTAAATGTAGATTATCGAAGGATGTAGAGAGTGTGAGAAAATCCTAGTGAGAAAAAGCAGAGTGAGATTTTTAGGATTCAGAAGAAGAATTTAAATCTTTTGTGAACTGAAAATGTTCATGGAAGGATCTGGGTCTTAGAGGATATAATAGATGACACAGGACGATACGGATAAATAGAAGCCTGCAATGCTGGAAATAGAATATGTAGTACTAGGTGGAGGCTTAGACAGGAGATTAAGCAAAATGATGCCTGCCTAACTCAGGCGTCCTGGGAGCGAAGATGCCTTGACTCTGAGTTGCTTGTCCTTGCGGCAGAGATCTCAGTTTCTCCTTATAGGGCCTGGACTTGATCCCAGAGTTTGCAGACTGAACGTTAACACCAGATGCGTGTACGGGACTCGTGTATGCAGGAATCTCGAAAATAGGAGAGTCAATAACAATATAAAGCTGGTGAAAGAGAACAAATTAAAAACCACCATCAGAACAAGAGTTTCACACGCGTGTCTGTCATCACATCTTTGCAATGCATGCGTTCTAGTGGCCAAAGATTCCCTTTAGTGATAAATCAAATTCTATGTTTACTCACATTTTGATAAATGACCTGTTAAACCATGATTATAAACATTAAAAAAAACTGTACTGGGCAACCTACCTTTGAAATTGAGGAGGAGAAGTTTACTGATAATGCTAGAAGTTACTAGGAAATGTAGTTTGCTATCCTCAGGATGGAAGCATAGACTCTAGCAAACAAAAGATCAGGAAGAGGGACATGTGTGCTCATTAAGGGGGCAGAGCTTTTCTCAATTATTAACGCAATTGTGAAGGAAACAGAAAATTTAAAAGACTAAGACATGAAACAAGCTCCTGAGATAAGTAAAGAACATTGACCCTAACCAGGGCTCTTCTCTCCATCGAGCTCTGAGGACCCTCTGTCTTCTGACCCACATTTTATTTCCCTTTTTCTACCTCTAGATTACAACATATTATTCTTTCAGCTTCTTGTTATGACTGTTTTGAAAAACCGAGAGACAGAGCGACAGCACACACTTGTTTTCTTTGGTTTCATTCTCTTCCGGCTTCATTGGGGTATAATTGGAAAAAAAAAATTGTCTGATCTTTAGGTATTCAGTGTGATGATTTGATAAATGTATGTTCTATGACATGGTTACCACACTTAAGTCAGTCAACCTCTGGGTCTTTCCTACATGTCTTCAGCTCTCAAAACTTTTACCTCTACTGTGTTCTCAGCACCCTGCTCCTTGATCCATATATTTAATTTGCTAATCAGTAGTTTTAAGTAGAAGAGAAGGGAGAGGCACACATCAGAGTATGAACAAATTTTTCAAAATATACCAACTGGCCTTTACCAGTAGTAGTTCTGATACCACTAACTGAGAACAAGTCTTCAAGGGGTGCTATTAAGTGACAATTATAGAATTCTTGGGGTGAGCAGGAATGGAATATTAAAATCATCTAGGTCAATTTCTTCATTTTAAATATGAGAAAACAAAGGCCCAGAAAAGCAATGACTTTCCAAGCACAAAGTACTCTTTGTTGACTTAGGGTACCATTCATCTCAATTTATGTATGTGTATTTTAACCAGGAACATGGATGGATACCACGCTTCAACTGAAAACATATGGGATTTTTCTAGAATAATGTCAAGAGAATGAAAAACACAGGATGCCTGGTCACAATGCTTATAACATCTGCTGAGATGTTTTATCATATATTATGTCATGTTGCATAGAGGTTGGTCATCACATTTTATTGCTTGAGAATTCTTAAGAATGTCCTTAATAAGTGCAAGATAAAACACATAGAGCCAGAGTATCTGAGAGCAAAGAGGAGGCTATGATTCTGAGATTGACCACTTACCAGCTGAATATTTACAAGCCATTTTGAGTGTCACTTTACTCATACGTAAAACAGAAACAATAACTTACGACCATCATTATGAAAATTCTGTATTTACTCATTCAGTTGCTATTCATGAAGTATTTATTTGGTTGGACAGCTTTCTATGTGCTAGGATTATAACAGCCAACGAGACAGACATTGTGTCTCCTCTCACATCTTATGATCATGCACGCATGTATACGTGTGTGTATGCATGTGTGTGTATGTGAGTGGGTGTGTTTGCTGGAGGAAGAAATGGAAAAATAAATAAGTAAACAGAAAAATTATAAAAATGTAACTTCAGACAAGATTTTGATAACAGAAGGATAAATTCATAAATCAATGAAACAGAGCATAGAATACAGAAATAGATATACACCAGTATGTCAAAACATGTTTTTTGTTAAAATGTATAAAACCAGCTCGCTTCAACGCATGAAAAATAGCCTTTTCAACGAATGGTACTGAGATAGGCAGGTCTGAAAAGGCAGACCTTGCACATAGAGAAATAAGACAAACCAAGGTCTCTGATCAAACAAAAGAAAGTAGAAAAATCAGCCAAAACCAGCTAGAACTTAGATGACCAGGAGTAAAGGACTTCAGGTTATGCTCAGTGCTCATTATGTCCTGATTTTAATGTACTAGCACACTAAAAGGAACTCCCGCCAGTGCCTTGGCAGAGTACAAATGGCAGAAGTTACCCTAAGTGGTTTAGAAAGGGGACAGACTCTCAGTTCCAGAAACTACCAACCCTTTACCAGAAATCTTATAAGTAATTCTCCCTCTGCTTAACATAACATTAAATAAAGGTTTAAAAGAAGACTCCAAAACTCACGAAGTGCTACTGTCTGTTACCTGAGAGGTAGCGGTTGCCCTGTCTAAGGGGTAACCTCCTTTATTTTATTTTCTTACTTCAGTAAACTTGCTTTTGCCTTACTCTGTCTGTAGCTTATTCTTGAATTCTTTCCGGCGTGAACTCAAGAATCTACTTGGCATTGGCCTTCAGGCCAGACCCTGGTTTGGGGATCTAATAGCCTCTGTCAGTGCTAGGGCAATTAGCCCTCCACAGGCAAGAAAAGAAGTTGAGAGACAAAAAGGGAGAAAGAGAGTGAGAGAGAGAGGGAGGGAGAGAGGGAAGAAAGGAAGGAGAGAGAGAGAAATGAAGGAGAAGAAGGAAGGAAGCAAGGGAGACAGGGAGGAAGGGAGGGAGAGAGGAAGGAAGGAAGGAAGGAAGGAAGGAAGGAAGGAAGGATTTCAAGTTAAGTCATACGTCTTATACAAAAAGTAACTTATGATGAAATGTAGACTTAAATATAAAATATAAAACTGTAAAACCATTAAAAAATAAAAAAAAATTTAAAACACTAGAAGAAAATCTTGAGGACCCAGGTCTAGGCAAAGAGTTCTAAGACTTGACAACAAAAGCATAATCAAAGGAAAACAAACCAATTGAACTTGATCAAAATGTAAACTTTTGATTTATGAACTACCCAATGAAATGTATGAATAGAAAAGGTATGCATTCAAATTTTTGCATTTTTTAAAGCTTTAAATTTTTGCATTTTTAAGCTTTCCATTTGTCTGTGTTTAATGTAGGAAAACTTTTCTTACAATTGTATCAAAAAATAGCATTCTACAATCTACCTAGGGTGGTGGTTTGAAAAGGGAGTGAAGGATAGCACAATATTTTTAACATGGATGCCTAGTTATCTCAGGGCCATTTACTTAAATCACGTTTTTGCATTAAATTTGCTAACCTTGTCATAAATTAAACTGCTATAAATAGAAGGGTCTATGTCTAAAGTCTCTACTTCATTCTATTAGCGTCTTTAACTCTGTCTCCATTGTACAGTGTCTTAATTATTTTAGCTTTATAATAATTTTTAATGCCTCTTGAGACAATTTGTTCTCTGAGAGCTTTGAGGTGGACTTGCCTTTTCAATAGATCTTTTATTCTCAAATACATTTTAGAATCACTTTTTCAAGGAACAAGAAAAAGAAAAAATTCTGGAAATTGAATTATAATTATATTGAATATGCATATGTTCATATATATTTAAATGTTCCACTTAAAGTGTATTGATATGTCTACAGTATTGAATATACAGCAAGGATACACAGTAAATACATTTATTTGGATTTTTAAAAAATTGCTTGTCAAGCAGTTGATAGTTTTCTCTTCAAAATCCTTTCTAGGTCTTAGATTTATTTGTAGGTACTTCAGAATTTTATTGCATTATAGAAAGCTTATATTATGTGTGCCGGCATTTTAAAATGCAGTTGAATTTTGGACACTGATTTTGTATACAGAAATAGGTGAATAATCTTATTAATTCTAAAAATGTAGATACATGCATAAATCCATAGATTTGTTGATTCTCTAAGTATACAATCATACAATACATAAGTAATAATAGCTTAACTTCTTACTTTCTGGTTCTTTTATTTATGTGTGTATTTATCTTTCCTATATTAGTTATTTGGCTACTCACTAATGGTAACTTAAAATTATGACCATAGGGACAAATGTCTTGTTTCTAATCTTAGAGATAATACTTTCAATATTACAATATAGTTTTAATGTACTGTAAGACGTTTTTAGCTTTAGTAAATTAAGGAAGTCCCCTTCGACGCAGAGTCGTCTTCTTTATTTTGTTCTTTTTACCTTGAACTGCTATTGAATTTTATCATACAATCTTTGCGTGTGTGGTCAGATAATCATAACACTATTCTACTTTAATCTTTAGTATGATAAATACATTGATCTTCTTACTCTAATTCAACCTTGTCCTTCTTAAATAAACTCAATATAGGTCAAGCAGTATTATAGTTTTATACATTGTCTTCTCAGACTAATATTTGTTTAAAGGCGTGTGCTTTTATATCCATAAGTAAATTTGTCCTGCATTTTTTGATTACCTACTGTCCCTTTTGAATTTTGGTAACAAGGTTATATGAGCTTCATAAAATAAGTTGCAAAAATTTTATATTCTGAAGTATACATGTAGGATTGATTAATAGAACTCATCATCAAAATTAAATGGCATAGAGTTGTACTTCTGGGACATTTTTATCATAACTGTTGATCAGTGTTTCTATGGGATATAGACTATCTAGGCTTTCTGTAATGTCTCAGGTTGGTTTGGATCAGGTGAATTTTTCTGAATTTGTTTATTTCACACATTTTTTTCAAATTGATCCATATAAATTTATGCATTTAAATACATTTGTAAAATAGTACCTACAAAATCTGTACCATTTAATTGATCCTATACGAATTAATAAATTCAATGAAACTGTCATCAAAATCCCAGCAGATGTTTGGGGGAGAAGTTGATAATCACATATAGTCTATGCTTATATGAAAGCACAAAGGATGTAGAATAGACTCGCAATTCTTGAAGAATAATTGGGGGTTTTAAAACTGTTAGATACCAAAATTCACTATAACCTCCAAAAATCAAGCCAATATAGCGTTGGTCAAAGGATATGCACATAGACCAATTAAACAAGATTGAACATATCAGGTACCTGATTTGCATAAAATGTACCCCCATAAATGGGTGGGGGAAAAATGATCTTTTCAATAAATGGTGATGGATCCATTGTATACTGAGGGAAACAAAAACTGACTTTTCTTCCTTCATGTCACACCACACAAAAAATAAGTTTGAAATAGATATAAAACTAAATATGAAAGGTAAACCATAAAGACACTGGAAAAAACACATAAACATTTCCATGATCTTGCCTTTAATAGTCATATATTTTCAAAATTGATATATAAGAGTTGTACATATTTTGGGGTTACGTGATATCTTGCTACTTGTACACAAGTATAATGAGCAATTTAATGTAATTGGAATATTCATCACCTCAAACATTTATCTTTTCAGTGTTTTGGAAAAGATTTCTCAATTAAGGCATAAAAGTCCTAGTCATCAGTGAAAACAATGAAATAGTGATTTTATTAGAATGAAAACCTTTTGCTTATTACTTCATACCAATAAGGGAATGAAAACACAAGTCGGACTGGAAGGAGATTTACAATCTTCTATTTGTTGCAGGACTTATATCCAAGGAAAAGACAAGCACTCTACAAAAAATTAGCAAAAATATGAAGTTATTTTAAAAAATATATATCTAAATGCCAATGAGCATATGAAAAGATGAACATTAATTAGTCAGCATAGATAAGCAAATTAAATGAAAGTCAAATAATAGTATACAGTCACCAGGAAGGTTATAATGTAAGAAAGATAGAAATTTTCAAGCAATTTTAAAGAGTTTGAGGAAGTATAAATATCACACTTAGAGGGGGTGTAAATTCATGCAATCACTTTAGAAAATTGTTTGGTATTACTTACTGAGAAAAATGCATGCCCTATGCAGTGATTCCGCTCTTCCTTTGTACAGATTCAAATAAATGTGTGCATGGCCTCCAAAAGATATATGGCCTCACATGTAAAATTATATACACAATCTTTATTCACAATAGCCAAAAATTTAAAAACAACCAACGTGGTGCTGATCCATGCAACAATATAGATTGACCTACAAAGTTTTATATGGAAAAAAATATAAAACAAGCCCCAAAGTGAATATTCTTTGTTTCTATTTATACAAATTTCGAGAATAGGCAGAATTAATTAATCATAGCAAAAGAAAGAACATTAGCAATGGGTATTGGTTGGCAGAAATTCAAGGAGAGGCTGGAATACACTACGCCTTGGCCTTAACAAGGACTACATATATAAAGATTTACTGGAAACCTGAGGTTTGGTCTATGTATAAGAAAATAAAATAAAAATTACAACATACAGTCTATATATCAGAAGAATTCATGCTAACTGTAAAATTTTTTCTATTTGTACTAAAGAAAATGAAATATGCTAATGGAGATTATATGTCAAGTAAATTCTTAAAGGAAAATAAGTCACGGAGATTGAAAATTGATATTTGAGTGCTAAGGCATGAAATTTTAAAAAGTGGTAGGAAGAGGCTGGGGTAAATTATAAAAGGTTCCTGGGACATTAAAAATGATTCAATTATAATAGAAATTAATATTCAAGAAAAATTTAAATAAAAATTATATATATAATTTTTTAAAGACAAAAATATCTTGACCACAAGAGGAAAAAAGTGTATAACTGATTTCATTAAAATGAAAACTTCTGATCATTAGAAGATACCAAAAGAAAATGAAAATTTAGGATATAGACTTTATTTGTGTATGTACGCATGTCTTGAACCTTTGTTTTGTCTGACTGTGAGGTGAAAATTTAAGTAAATCAAAGATTAGGCCTGGGTTGAGTGACAGGATGTATTCCCAAGGTGTGCATAGTGAGATGGGGAGATGGCTTAGCAGGCTTGGGCTTGAGGGATGAGTATGAAAGGGAGTAAAGGTGGGTAAAAGGCTCCAGACAGCTAGTTTAGCTAAGGTTCAGCCTTACCCCATTTTGCTATCTTGAGCTGACCTTAGAATTGACCTTAGAGTTGATCATGCAGCTGATCTTGGATGACATGCTGAAGACAATGGAAGGGGAAACATAGATATTGAAGGCTTCTGAGATGAGATGGATCCAGTGGATATGTTACAAACTTTCATTATAAGGGGGCCAGAGGAGACAGAAACTTATGGAGAGAGTTATCAGGCCTGTGAACATGCTGACCCATGCCATGAAAGCCTGTTTACCACTGAGCTGGAGCCATGTGTGTACTTGACATACCAAATCTCTCAGAAGAACTGATAATTCAGCATGTATCTCTCATGTGTGTATATATATATATATATATATATATATACATAAGATATATATATATGTATATATATATAGAGAGAGAGAGAGATACACACACACACACAGAATGAGAATAGAGGCTCTCATGAGAGCTGCTTGCCACTGAACTGAAGCCTGTATGTGTACTTGGATATGCTTAAACTCTCAGATGAACTATCAGTTCATCTCTACATATACAGCATATATGTGTGTGTGTGTGTGTGTGTGTGTATGAGTAAATGAAGAGAGAGAGAATAAGAATAAAGACCAATTGAATTATAGATTAAGAAATAACATATACACATTTGTGTGAATATATATTTAAGAATGTGTCAATACTAAAATACTTAAGTTAATTTAATACCACCAAAAGAGGAATGACTTCATTGCTTATTTGGAAGGCATATGGCAAATTTTAACAGAGCCAACTAGCATTTTGTTATAAACATGTAGTTTGTAGTATTTTTAAATGATATTTTTTGCATGGTTGGCCATACTCAAAGCTAGTGATATTTATTATTCATTGGTTCTGGGGTTCAATTTACTATTTTCCATAGTTCCAATTGCTTCCTCTTAATAATGAGATAGCTATTAAAAAGTAAGAAACTGTGTTAAATCTTTATAATAAAAAATTTCCACATGAAGAGAGTAAAAATCTGTTGTTGGAAAGGATTCAGAAGTTTTGGGTTTAGATTCTGCTCCTTTGCTGACTATAGTTAAGAAACATCACAGAACCATGCCTTTTCCCCATATATTATAACTTAAGAAGTGCTCGAGGAAATAAAAATGATTAAATATTGTGCTGAAGTATGCATGCCATAAAGCATGATTCAATTTTATTTTTTAATAAAAAGAACTATATAATCGAATGAGGACAATGTTTGCGTAACCACCACATCACCAGAATTATTGTATTGAAATACAATAAAGGATAGAACAAATTAAATGACTATATAAGCAAGTAACTTGCTTGAAAACTCTCCATATATATACTCTCTCTATAAATATATTCATATTTTTTTCAGTAACAAGACTTGAATTATATATTACAGCTCTCCTTCTTTCTCTCCCATTCTGCATAAAGAGACAGTCACATTCTTCTCCTAATTAGTCAAGCTGACATTCATCAGAACTCAGTAGAATTTCCTGTTCTCTGCATGGAGTGTACCCTCTACCCCCTCTCAACCCTCACCTCCCCACACCTATATATAATATTCAGGCCCTTGTCAAATATCAACTCCTTACAGGTACTTCCTGACTACTTTGTTCGGAACAATACTTCTCAAATGTTAACATGCTTGTGAATCACATGGGTTTCTACTTAATGAGAAGATTCTGGCTCAGCAGGTCTACGGGAAGGGGAGGGGAAGGCCACGTTCCTAGGTAATGCTTATGCTAATGGTCTCTGGAGCACGCTGCACTTTGAGTATCAAAGACATAAAACACACACATTATATGACTGTATCAAATCATCAGATGTATCCTATAAAGATTAGAACTATTATGGACCCATAATAATGAAAAATTTAAGAAAATTAAGAAAGCCAAAAGAAATAAAAATAAATTTTAAATCATTTGTCCTTAAAGGGAAGACAGGGAAGAAGTAGAATATAATGTTGGTACACTGATCTGATTTTTTTTAATTACAGATTTTTTATTCATTTTGTTATAGATTGCCTCAAATAATTGCATCATATTTTTAAATTGTGTATTCTGATAAGTTAGATCATGAATACATGTTATTTAAAGGAGAGCATTGCACCAAGTGAAGGTTAGAAACCACTGCTGGAAATAATGATATACCACGCAATGAGGCCGTTTAGAGAACCACAAGGACTACACAATCTCAGGCTTTTCCTGAGATTAAGCTACTGAAGAAGGCTCAGAACATGCTCATTAACAAAGGCCCAGTTTGGTGGTTTGGCACGTGTGGCCGCTCTTGGCCTATACTTCTCACTTTTTCTTTTATCTAACCAACACCATGTTGCAAACCTCAGTTCAAGAATTGTGTTTTCTAAGATGCCTTCTCAAATATAAGTCCCATTTGAAGAGGAAGGCCTTTATACTTTTCTGGGCGCATAGCCTGTATTGCATTGAGAATATTGCGGTGACAATACTTATTGCACTTGACAGTTCTGTGATTTCCATCACTCCGTAGAATGCAAACTTCATGAAGATGCCATGAATTATTCAAGTTCGTCTCTACCAGAAGTCAGAGAAATGCCCAACACATAGCAATTTCTCACAAATGTTTGTAAATATCTAGATGAAAGAAACTGTCACTTGCTTACCACCAGCCTTTCATACCTAATGCAATCTCAGATGATGAACTTAGAACTCAGGGTAAGACTGGGTAGTGGCATCTGAATATGACATTCCCTCTGAGATTTGAAGGAAGTTTTATGTATAAAATGAGTTAGAAATATTATTGTTTATTAGCCATCTTAATTCTGGGATTCACGTGCACAGGGGCAATTATTATTATCTTGAGGATTAAGGCTGTCTTACCTTACAGAAGTATGGGTGTTTGAGATTTAAATACGTAAGAGGCGCCCAATAGCCCGTTGGAGTCATCACTCTTAAACTGTACCCATGTGCAGTGCGTTACTGCTCCTACATTGTTCCATGACACAATTGAAAATGGCCTTATGTAAGGCACCATAACAAAGCTATTCAGTCGCACCACTTGACTGGATCTTGTTTGACCTTGTGACACCAAGGAAATAACTGAACAAGTGAGTTTATGCCAGAACTCATCATAAAAGTGAAAAAAATGACATAACATGAACACTATTTATAAGCCGTCTCTGATTCCAGAGCCAGGGAGATCTTTACAACAAGATTAAAAGGACACCAACAATGAAAACAAATGTGCAGCATTTTTATTGATTTGTACAGATATTGTTCAGAGTTACTTGGTAAAAAAGACTATTTTTTTTTTTTAATGTCTCAAGCGTATGAAAACTATCCTGAGAAGTTCAGACTCAGTGGAGGATCAGGACTGGTACCTGCTAAGGGATAAGGGGAGGTTGGTTTGTGTTGCAGAAAATGCTGGCAATGGGTGAGGCAGGAGGTGGTTTCAGGAAAGCAGACATAATTTCAGTAGCTATGAGATTTCTTCAAAAAGCTAGGTGGAATCAGGAAGCAGAATTCCGTATTAAGCAATGTTATAACAAAAGGCAGTTGTGGCTCTAGGAAGAGGGATCTCAGTACAGGAAGAATTTTATCAGCCAGTGGAATTTGAGGGTTACTTTGGGGCAGCAAGAATAGGGCCTGCCTAGTCATGCAAGCACAGGCAGTATCTAGAAAGGGGACTCCATTTATACAGAGAGAACCAATAAACGCATACAAATTTTAAGGAAAAGAACACTAAAATTGTAATACTCTATTCAGATAACAAAGAGGAGCGTATGTCCCATGTAATGACATTCAGCACCTCCTGTAACTACAGAAGTCAGACGTGACTTGAGTACCGGAACTTTAATACAGTTATGTCCTTTCTTAAAGTCTGTACACATTTTTGACACTCTCTGTAGGTGTTTATTCAGCACATCCCTAAATGATGTCTCAAATGATGTTTTCTTTTAAAAGAAAGTCCACCAATTGTAAAAGTGACAGTCTTCCATTAATACAACACTGAGACAGCCCCTCACAAAGACAGTTCATGTAAAGGATTATTGACCAATAAGAGGCAGGGTTTGGAACTAGCCAGGCAGGGTCCAAAGAATAGATATGTGTGTGACATGAGAAGGCTTATTTTAGCTAAACTTCCTACACCTTAGTTTTTTTGTTGTTGATGTTGTGAACTGTCATAACAAACCACCTCATAGAAACTTTCACGATGTACTAAATATAAGTACTTAATATAGCATTTGAATTATAGTCAGTGATTATGAAATGATAGCTCTTAATAGCTAAGTTGAAGGAACAAAAGTGATATGTCAGATTTTACCACATTATATTGCTAATATTTATGTTCCTTTTGGGGTTCTACGTTGGAATATTTTAAGGAAACATTAGAGCAGAATTAAGGGTAGGTATGTGGGTACTTAAGGGAAGAGTCAAATCTTGATGTGCTTATGAAATAACAATTCAATTGTTTATTATAAGCAGGTTAGAAATTGAATTAAGAAAATGATTGCAGATGATGGGACTGTTTCCTGTATGATTAAAAACTCTGTATGGATTTTTAAGAGGTTCCTTCCAGGTGACAAACATTTATAGCTTGCCACTTCAATATGGAATCAATAAGTTACAATCCAGTAAATGCTTAGTACTTTAGAAGTTTCTATTGCTTCAGATGACAACAAGCTGCCAAGATGGATGCAGAAAAAAATTAGAGACTTTTCTTTCTCCCAGCTCTTTGGCAGAGATGGAAAAGGGCATGTCTGTTCTTAGTTCCTTCTTTCCCTCTGACAAGAAAAGTGAAGGAAGCTGAAGTATGAAGGTGAGAAGCTCTCAAAAGCAGATAGACTAGGGTTTATATTGTTTCAACCTGAGCCGGTTCCTGAACTTCCCTAAGCTGGATTATTCAATTATGAAATTGAGATATCAACTGACATAAAATTGCTATTAGAACAGATGATGAGATAATACAGGGAAAGGAACACCGAGGAAGGTCTCACTGAATGGTGGATTTTAAAAGGCAAGGAGCAGGACGTGGTAATCCCAGCACTTTGGGAGGCCAAGGTGGGAGGATAGCTTGAGCTCAGGAGTTTGAGGCTGCAGTGAGTTATGATCACACTACTGCATTCCAGCCTGAACAACAGAGAGAGACATACCATCTCTTTGAGAAAAGAGAAGAAAAGAAAAAGAAAAAGAGAAGAGAGAAGGATGAAAAGAAAAAAGAAAACAAAAAGAGAAGAGGATGAAAAGAAAAAATGGAGAGAAAAAGATTTTTTTAAAGAGAAGGAAACAGGATGATGGGGTGCAAAGGACATTTCACTAAAATCAGAGAGTGCTCACCTGTGGCCCTGGCCAGCTTTGATACTGTTTATATTAACAGGTGACTTTACATATTGGTCTTTATCTCTCTTCTAATTAAGAAATTTAAATGGCAAAAAAGAAAGATCAATCTAAACTAGTTTAAGCCAAAAGGGATGATTACTGTGCCTCCCTTTCTGAAAAGGGATGGGTCTCAAATCGACCTCACGTTAACAGGGAAGCTCCAGTTCACTTGGCTCCCATTCATAAAGAGAATGCGGTCAGTCACCTCAGGGCAGTGTATATAGCCTACCCTTGTATGGAACTGGTGCTAGAAAGTGAGAAAATGTTGCAACTTTTCTTACCCTTAAGTATTACAACATCTTTCTCACCTCTTCTGTCTTTCTACTGTTGCTGCGTTCTTCTGATTCCCACGTCTGGACTATTTTTCTTTGCTTACTCATCATGGGCATGTCTACTCCACTGCTGTTGTACCACATGCACCATCATGGGCATGTCTATTCCACTGCAAACCTTACTGTTGTACCACAAGGAGAGAATTTCAATTGCACCACTTGGTACAGACTGACCAAAGCGCTAGTGTCTCTTTTATCCAATTGTTGGAGGTGGAAAAACGGTTCATTCCACAGTATGGGCAGGGTTCCCCAGAGTCAGCTGTGCATTTTTAACATTAACAGATACTGACAGAACGGACTTGCATGGAGATGATGTGGAGTATAAGGGTTTGCCCTGTAGGTAGAGTGAGTTAAGCCAGAAAGAAAATTTGAACACCAACATTTATGTGCAATTGGAACACAAACGTGTCTGTGCAGAATATTTTCTTCATAAATCTGATGAAGGAGATAGAGCCTCTAAAGTCGAGCATAGTTTATTTGCTGACAAGTCCAATTAAACTACATTGATTTTGTTATTCTACTGTTGCTACGAATTCCACTATGAAATCTGAAGCTCACAAAATGAGGATGGGATGCATTTTCATTTTGAATTGGAATAAGACATAACACCAAAGGTTAAGTTTTAGTTTGACCACCACACTTAATTCTCCCCTTCATACGTAGTCACTGTTATCATTTAGTATTTCCTTCCAAAATGTTTTCTACACTTACCATATAGACATCTGTACCCAGGAGAAAAGTTTATCGATTTTAAATTATTTTAAAATAATGGCATTATATGCTTTTGCACCTAGTGTTTACCCACACTATGCCTGGAAGATATTCCATTTCAATAAACAGGCATATTTATCATTCCTCTTAAATTATCTCTACTATTCACATTTAAGTTGTGCTCTTACCACTTCTCACATAGGTAAATATTTAACTTGTATATAATTGTAAATTTTACTGCAAGTAGTGTTTCTGTAGAAGCATCTTCATGATATGTTAGAGTTTCTCTGGAGTGTATACATCTGGGTGAAGTGACCTGTTTGATGTGTGTATTCAATCTGCAAAGTTGGTAGATGTTGCTACTTTGGTTTCCAATATGGCACTATCGGTTTATACTCTCAACAATAGTATATGGATGCTTTTATTGTGACCCCTCTTTACCAGTACTTGGTGGTATCTAATTGATTAATTTCTTGCATTTTTGAGGGGGTTGAGATGGTTTCTCATAGTGAGAGTGTGTATTTGAGAGGTCACCAATGAGATTAATATTCTTTCCTTGTGCTTATGAGCTGTCTCAGTACTGTCTGTTCCTAGCCTTTGGTAATTTTCCCAATAAATTGCCTTTTATAATTAACTGACTTATAGATAATAGACTCTGTATTCTGTGCAATAACCCTATGTCTGTTATAGTTTGGATTGGTAAAACTAGTTTCTTCTAGTCTTTATTTGAAATTGAACTTTGAGTATATGACCATTCAGACTTTGCCTTACAAAAGCAAAGAAGGTAACCCATATCCTCACATTAATCTGAACTAAACAAATAAATAAATAAATAAAACACACACATAAGAAATTGAACCTTGATTAAGCTACTGTGTCAAAAATTTTAAACCATCTGATATATGTAAATATATTTTTTCTTTCAATATGGTCTTTAAAAATTTTTCTCTGTTTCAATTACCAAGCATGTACTTTTGAATTTAATTAGTAAAATCAATTATACCAATACAATGTGCTGAAGAACCTTTTCTCATGATTAGAAATGCCACCTTTATCATGTAATATACAATCATAATCAACTTTGAAGTCTATAAAAAACATTATTACATCATGCATAAATAATTTCCACTAAGCACACATTCCAACCTCTTTCTATATGTTTTTGTTTTGTTTTGTTTTGCTTTGCTTTGCTTTGTTTTGTTTTGTTAAGCAGACCTGGCCAGGTTTGGACCTGCCAGCCCTGGTGTACAGGGCTGGCATTCTAACCACTGAGCTACAGGTGCTCAGCCTTAGTGGATGGACTTCATTGTCCTACATTGATTGGAAAACTAATGGTGAGGTTCCCAGTGTCCTTGGCCACTTGAGTGCTGGAGCAGCTTACATTCTGCCTATCAAATGCATTTCTACAAACCTGCATTATAACTGAGTTAAAAAGGCAAGGCATGAATCAAAAGTGAGAAGGTTCTGGCACCAGGAGCTTGTGAAATACTTTTCCAATTAGCCAAGACATCTCTGGATTGTGATGTCCCTTTTCACCTAGTCCCACACTACAGATTTATGAATTATTCCTGCAAGTTTATCCTACAGTATGTTCTAATAGACTGTGATTCATTTATTATCCTATGTAAACCTCTCTTCCTACTTAGAATGGCAAGTGCAAATGTTCTGTGCATGGGAACACAGAACAATTTAGTGCATGAGAATGGACATATGCATCTCATGTCATCCCAAAACCTACTCTACTTCTCCACTTTGGATTTCTTAAAAAATTTTAGTAATGTGTTTTTGTTATCTCCATAAAATTCTTACACATGCATAGACACATATATGTAATTATATGAGTGGTTATACAACATATTGCTTGCTACTTATGTAATATGTAAGCCTATGAAGGTCTGATAAGTTAAAGAACTCATCCTAGTAAAAGTGCTACATGCTGAATCTCATTATGACCACCTTCAAAGTACTCCCCTCAGGAAACTATGCACTGATGCCAGGGCCTAGTCCACCCTTCAGAGCAATTTTCAAACTCTTTTTCTGGAATGGCCATAAGAGCCATCGTTGTATTACCCTTGATCTCCTGAATGTCATGAAATGTCTTCCTTTCAATATTTCCATTATCTCTGAGTAAATAAAAATGTAATTGGGGGCCCGATCAGGTGAGTAGAGAGGGTGTACCAATACAGTTATTTGTTTACTGCTAAAAACTGGCTCACAGACAGTGCCTCCATGTGAGCTTTTTGCTTTTGTTCATTGCTGAGCTCCTTTGGGACCATTTCTGCACATTCCTTTCTCATGCCAAGATTTCCAGTTAAGATTTTTCTTTTTCTCTATCAATGTTTACTTGGTCTGCTATGTTTCTCACAGTCTGTCAACAGTTTTGACGAACAATTCAGTGAATTTTTGCAATGTTTTCGTCAGTTCTGCTTGTTAACTGGTCGTCCTGACCTCCCTTCACCAGTGACACTCTCTCTCCCCTCATAAAGATGTTTAATCCATCTGTACACTGCTGTTAATTTTCATGGCATTATCCCCATAAACCTGGACTAATGTGTCCCTGATTTCACTCTTACTCTTGCCAAGTTTAACAAGACATTTAGTATTTATTCATTCCTCCAATTAAAGGTCCAACATTCTCATGACAGCACACACAAACACCCAGCAACAATAAAGAACGCCACTCAGCAAGACACCACCACACATCAACACAAATACAGCTGTGAGACACTGATATACCCAGGTTATGAAACCTTACCAAGTTGTTTGTACAGTGCTGTAACATAAGGGCACAGTGACATGTTTGCAAACTTAATTGTCAGACCTAATATATTGCTCATTGCTCAGTGTATTAAAAGTTTTGTTTATAATGTGAACGTAAATATTTTTATTTTCCCTTACATTTTATGATTAAGATGTTGCTGTTGTGCAATAATGAGGATCTTTCGGTTGTTAGTGACACAACCTCCCCTCACAATGACCTAAGCAAAGATAAAAAATGCCGTTGACTTATTTTGCAAAAGTTGGAATCAGGACTTAACAATACCAGGACTTAACAATACCAGGACTCAATCTCTCTACCATTTGTATCTGTTTTGCTCTGGGTCATCTCTGTAGGGATTTCTGCTTTCAATAGTAAAATTTCCATCAACAGTTACAGGCTGTATCCCACCAGCAGTGCAAAACCAGTTGAAGCAAATTTCTCTTCCCAAATAGTCCCATAGTACCCAAAACCTTGGCAGGTGGACAGTGCACTGAGATTGACCAGGCTTGACAGGGACAGGGACAGGCTACTCCAGAAAGCCCAAAGAATTGGAATAATATGGCAAAGAAAAATTGAGGTAAGAATTCTAAAAGTGGATGCCAGGCCAACAAAAGAAGTCTACTTGTCAGTGACTAAGAACTGTCTAAGAGCTGAGTTCACTCTTTATTGTTGATCTCTTCTACAATCTTCTGAACTATTTTTAATATTTTCAGTTTTTTCTTTGACATTTCTAGACAAATAATTCTATCAATAAATAATACACGAATTTTTCCTTTCTTTCCCTTTCTTTTCCTTTGATTGTTATTATTTATTTTTTAGTTTGAGATAGAGTCTCATCCTACACTGTTGGTAGACTGCCCTGGCATCATACTGATACAGAGTGGGTGACGCCCCAGCCAGCTTGTCCAAGCTGAGGAGAGAACCCACTATCTCTGCCCTGGGGGGTGTTAGTGTAGCAACAGCAGGCAGAGGAGCTAGCAGGTTGAAGGGGATGGGGGGCCACAGGAGGCTCCAGTAATGTGAGGGGCAAAGACCACCACTTCAGAGGCACCTCCAGAGACAGTTCCCAACACTGGGAGCTCTGTACTATCTTGTCAGGCCTCTGTCTCCTTCCTCTTACACTTGAGGCTACATCAGAACCCCCATTTCCCAGGCCTGGTCAATTTCATGTAAGTTTCCTGGGCCTGGGCCCCAAAGGGATTGCGTCCATTCATTTGTTGGGCTATATATATATTCCCCTAGACAAAGGACCCAGGAGGGAGATTTTTCTAACTTGGGTTTTTCTCTCTCCCAGAAGCTCTAGTGCTTTCTCTGTATTCTCTTCTGTAAAATAAATCCTATTTTACCACTGATCTGTGGTCGGTGGATTCATTCTTCCTATCCCTGAGACCAAGGACCTGCTGAAGAAGAAATTCCGTTAGCAATCACTCACAACAACCTCAGACTTTCAGGCTCAAGGAATTCTCTTGCCTCAGCCTCCCAAGTAGCTAGGACTACATAGGAGTCCCTGCCTGCCATAAAGCCCAGCTAATTTTTCTATTTTTAGTAGGGGTGGTGTCTAACTCTTGCTCAGGCTGGTCTCCAACTCCTGAGCTCAGGCAATCCACCTGCCTTGGCCTCCCAGAGTGTTAGGATTACAGATTGTAAATGTTGAATAGCAACAATCAGGTACTAATATTTATTGGTAATTTTAATGAGAATGCTTCTCATGCTTAATTATAAATGTCAACGTTTGCTTTAACTCTTTGGTCGACAACTATATTAAGGTAAAATACCCTTGGGTTGTAAATTTGCTGGGAGTTTTGTCTTTTGTTTTTTAATGAAAGACTATTAGATTTAGACAAATGTTTTTTTTCTGATTATATTAAAATCAGAAGACTTTTCCTCTTGAAATGTAAAACAATAAATTGTTAATACAGTACTGCAACACATCTTAACTTTTTATCATATTTGACTCAAAGTTTTTCCTGATAAAACATTGCATATATAGTTAAGGTCCCTGCATAACTCTGCTGGTACATGGCTATCTTTTACTGATCATCAATACATTGGCTTGGTTTAAAGGGAGCTTACTGACTTTCTAAGCAAGGACATTTACCTTTTCTGTCTGCTATAGTATGGACCTGAAAATACAAAGGTAATGAAGATGCTTGGAACAGCTGCTGAGGACATGTGATAATGAGATTTCAAAATGAACTACATTCTACTTTACTTTTACATAAGCCATGTATCACTCTATCCCCAGGAGTTATATTTGTAAAACAAGTAAAATCTGCTTGTCTTTTAGTGATTTGTCTTTAGAGGATATTTTATTTTAGTGAACTCATGTCTTTTTATAGTTTTATGTTGATTCAACTGCTATTCTCTGTCCATTCTTCTCTGTATAGCTTAACAGAATATGTCAGTATAATATTGTAAGTTTTGTCTTTGAAAATATAATAAATGATACATATTATAGGAAGAGGGCCACATACAGAGTGGGCAGAATAGTGGACATCAGTTAGTGCAGGCCAGCAGCAAGGGCTTGTGTGACAGGTGTCTATCTCAAGCTTTTTATTGCCAACATTCTCAATGACTACAAAAGCTGGAGAATAGTCCTACACTGTACTTGAGCATACCCTGTGGTTAAACAAAATCAGAAGCATGAATTCCCTGGCAACTGCCATGAAGTAGCAAGGGTCCCATTGATTTCTAATTGATTATTAGAGGTAGGATTTACTCCACAAGAAGAAATAAGAAAAATAGACCACAAATAATGACTATCTGGGAAAAGTATAGTGGCTTATCTTTCTGATATAATGATGTAATTTTGTAACTAGTACAGAACCTTGGTGCAGTGCTGAGTTTAAAACACGTTATTCTAAGTGACCTGAAAAGCTAAGATGTTACACATTCCTTGGCTTTTGTAGAAAAACTGGGAGCATTTAGAAGCCTTCTTACTTCTTCCTGATTTTTCTCTTTTACTCCCAAACTCTGGGCCCACATTGGAGCAAGCCAAATCTCCAATAGGACCTTTAAGTTTTAGGAGAAGTTAACACAGAAAGAGGTTTTAAAAGGGCTAGAATTTGATCTGAAGGACCTGGTGTGTATATGCGTCAACAATGATAAAATAAACAGAATAATTTCTAAACCTCAAATTCTCTTTGGGCTATTTGGAGTTCCATGTTAGTTGAATTTTAGAGCATTTTTTAAACCTTAAGGCAAATGCAATTTGAACTTTTTGCTTCTTATAAAGGATGCAAATGAGATCAATGAGAATTAAGTGAAGGAACTTTCCTGGCTTAATAGAATGTCAGCCAGCCAGGTGTGCTGTTATCAGATGCCACTCACACAGTGAGAGTTTAATCTTCTATTTAAGCAGTACAGAATGTTGGGCTCCATCACCAGCAGTTTAGAATCCTTTATTGAGATCCAGTAACTCCATAACATCCACTTGCTGATCATATTAGGAATTAGATAAGAATTTAATTTGCATCTGAGGTTATGTCCTCACATTTGTTAATTTTAGGTGCTGAGAATATTCTCAGTGAGCTGTAGTCACTGTCGAAATTCAGACTTAATTCTTGCCACAAGTCAAATGCAAAATAATACCTTGTCTTTTAATTAAGGGTTATTGTAATTCCCAAATAAAAGTGAAACATTGGTTATGGCTCTGCTGCTGAAATTTACAACATTCACAGACTGATTAATGTTTCTTTGAAATAGTCATAGACCATTGATTTATTTAGCATTCTTAAAAAATGATCACACTATTTCTGAAAATAATTTTATTCTTCACATTGAAGATAGGAATGAAATTATAGTTTCACCAAGGAATTTTTTTTTTTTTTTTTTTTTGAATCAGGGTCTTGCTTGTTGCCCAGGCTGGCCTCTAACTCCTTGGGCATTCTTCCCATCTCAGCCTCCCAAGTAGCTGGGATTAAAGGAAGTGCCACCATGCCCAACTTTTATCTAGATTTTTATTAGATAGTACATGCTCTAGTTGATTTTCTGTCTCACATTTCACTTTTATTAAATTAAAATATTCTAACTAGCAATAATAGGTTATGATGAAGAATAAACATAAAAGGAGAATTATAAGTATTTTTCCCAGAATTGAAAGACATTGTTTTTATATAGAAAGGGACAGAATAATGAGAACAATGGATGATACTGGCAAAACATCACAGTGCTTTTCAATACTAGGAATGAAATTAGGACTCACAGTTTCTAGAAAAGAAAAAAAGACAAACCCCCAAAAACAAACAAAAAAAAAAAAAAACAAAAAAAAAAACAGACATAGGATCAAAAACCAAAACTGGAATTTTCAGCTGTATCATTGAAAACTGAAATACAATGTAGAAATGGCTTCAAAATTTTGAGTCAAAATAGCAATCTATAATTTTATTCTCAGCTAAATTGTCCATTAAATCTCAGAATAAAATGAAAGCTTTTCAAAGATAGACACGTTTTTAAAATGCACTTTTCATGTACTCATTCTCAGCAATCTCCTAACCATTATGCTCCAGAGAAGTAATGGAGGAAATGTTGAAAGAGGAAGAACCAGTGTCTAAGAAATAGGAGATTCAGTTAATAATAGACAAAAAGAAAAATACCCAGAGCAATAGTGAAGAGAAGTTCCTGGATAACAGCTGGGCCTCAGGGCTAAAGAACTTCCAGTGCAAACTGGAAGAGAGAATTCTCCAGAAAGTATATTCCTAATACATTTTTATAAGTTTTATTAATAATTCACATACCATACAATTCACACATTCACACTTTTAAACATAAGATTGTGTAACTATCACCAACATCATTATTAGGACATTTCATCTCCCCAAAACACTCCCTATAGCTACAGCCCCTCAATCCTTCCACTCATCTTAGCCTTAGGCAACCAAAAATCTGCCCTCTGTCTATACATTTGCCTAGTCTGAATATTTTAGACAATCTGAATTATACATAATGTGGTCTTTTGTGATTGGATTCTTTCACTCAGAGTAATGCTTTCAAGGTTTATTTTTGTCACAGCATGTTTCAGAATGTCATTCCTTTTTATACCTGAATAATATTTCATTTTATGAACATATTATTTTGTTAACCCATTCATCAGTTGATGGAGGTTTGAATTCCACATTTTTACTATTAATAATAATATTGCTATGAACATTCATGTATACATTTTTGTTGACATGTATCATCATTTGGGACAGGTACAGAAAGGAGAGGAATTGCTGGGTCAAATGTAAGTGTTCCTGGAGCCCTCTGATCAGAGATGCAAGGGAAAGGAACTGCAGACAGGATGATTGATTTGAAGGGAGGTTGAGACTTGCTCAGGTCAGCAACTTTGTCTAACTTTACTGATTATCTTATATACTTTCAAACATTCAGTAAGAATTTAACACAGATAAAAAGAAGTGAAGTAAAATTAGGAAGCTACCATTAAGATTACAATTCAGTATGAAGGCTGAGAAACATATATACAATTGATTTTGTTTAGAGTAAAAACATAAATGAGACTGATTGTCTGTTCTTGCTGGCCCAAACCCAAACTAGAGATTATAATGTTAATGAAGGAAGAAGACAGAGAACAGAACCCAGTGCCCCAGGACATGTGTTCAGGCTTCCAGCTGTGACCCTGGCTTAACTCTCCAGATTCCTTTTTTGAGAGTCTTTCTGCGTATTTCTGTATATCTATAGGCTGCTTGCAGAAGCTTGATCTTCAAAGGAATCTTTTCCAGAGCCATTCTCCTGGAGGAGCACATGAAGGAACTGCCATGTCTGAGAATAGGGTACTTATCTCTACAGTCAAATAACTCTATGTTTGAGAAATTAGAAACTGTGAGTCTGTTTTCCAATGTGTCGTCACTATTTTACAGTCCCATCAACAGTCTACCAGCATTCCAATTTTTCCACATCACATCAATATTTGCTACAGTCTATTTTCTTGACTCTACCAATCTTAGAATGTAAGAAACTATATCTCAGTATGGTTTAGGTTTGCATTTCCCTGGTAACGAATAATGTTAAACATATTTTTATGTACTTATTTCAAATACATGTTTTTTCTTTGAAGAACAATCTATTCACATCCTTTGCCAAATTAAAAAAAGTTATATGATTGGTATTTTTATTGTTGAGTTACAAGGGTTTTGTTGTTGTTTTGAGATTGGATCTCAGGCTGTTGCCTTGGCTGGAGGGCAGTTATGTCTTCATAGCTCACTGCCACCACCTCTGGTCTCAAATGATCTGCCTTACTCAGCCTCCCAAAGCTGGAGATTATGCTCCACACCACCAAACCTGACTAATTTTCTACTTTTTTGTAGAGAGAGAGTCTCACTATGTTGTTCATGCTAGTTTCAGATTCCTAGTCATAAGCAAAATTATGTATGTATTCTGGAAATAATCCTCTTATCTCACATATAATACACAAATATCTTTTGCCATTAATTAGGCCAATTTTTCACGTTACTTATGAGTCCTTTGAAGTACAAAACCTCTAAAATTTGATAAATTGCAATTTATCAATTTTTCCTTATCACATACTTTTAGGGTCATATTTAAAGAATCATTGCCACATCCAAAGTCACGAAGATTTCGCCTTGTTTTATTCTAGGTTTCTTGTAGTTTTAGCTCTTAAGTTTTTGGTAAAGTTTTAGCTAATTTTTGAATATGGTGTTCTTACACTTTTTAATGAATTAAAGCACATTTGGCATTGATTACTGCATAGAAAAGCAAGCCAAAATAGGCATCATTAATTAAAGTAGAAAAATAAATGAATTTAAATATTTCACAACAATGAAGTTAACAAATAATATCTCATCTGTGAAAGCTAGTTCATTTTAATACTCAAAATGCTGATATTTATTTAAATGAAAACAGTAAAATAATCAGGAAATCACCTTATAGCACCTACAATTGGAGGGAAAAAGCAAGAAAAAGCATTTTACACATTTTATTTAGAAAATGAAAGTAGACCTAAGTTATTGCTTCTTAAAGGCATAAAACTTGTCTGTGAAAGGAAGGATAAGGTCAGAAGGACCTTTGTTTTGTATTATGTATGCCTTCTATTGTTTGATTTTTAAATTGCATCTACATATTGATACATCAAAGACCATTTTTACTGACTGAAAATGAACTTGAAGCATAGTTTGAGTATTATATGGACTGTCTGATTTTCAGGAAAAGAGAAACAACAGTACCAGTTATGCGGGCTTGCTTGGAAATATTTCACAACACTCTACAGAGAGTTCTATATATGTGTATATCAAATATGTACCCAAATATGATAAAGCTATTGCTCACCAAAGAGTACATTCAGTAATGCATTTCTCAGTTGACAGGTGGATGACACAATGCAATCTTTTAACTTGAAAGATAGTGTCAAATTATTTCCCAGTCCTTCCTTTATTTGCCATTTGACTTTGAAAAATATTTCAGCTCTGGTTACTACGTTCGGGTGTAGTTTTTAAATATGTCCTAAATATGTTGTTGATTTCCTTCTTCAACAAATGGAAGCAGAGATAAAATATGTAAAAGGAGCCAAAGGAGTCGAGTTCACGAACTGTGCTACTTTCACTAAAATTTTGTCTTAAGAAATCATAATTTCGTATTCTCAATGTTTCTCTTCATAGTCACTTAACAAAAATGAAGTTCACAAATAATATGTCTCAGCTGTGAGAATTAGTTCATTTTAACACTCTAAAATACTAATATTTGGGCGGCATCTGTGGCTCAAAGGAGTAGGACGCCAGCCTCATATACCAGAGGTGGCCAAAAACTGCAAAAAAAAAATAGCCAGGCATTGTGGCAGGTGCCTGTAGTCCCAGCTACTCAGGAGGCTGAGGCAAGAGAATCACCTAAGCCCAAGAGACTCTGTCTCTAAAAATTAATAAATAAATAAATAAATAAAATACTAATATGTATTTGAACAAAAAAGTAAGATAACTATGGTGTGAGGAGAGGACGAGGAAAAGGGAACATTTTTAAGAGACAACTGATCTGAGGACATTAAATATCTCTATGTATGTATTTTCTCAACATAAATATACACCAGTCAAAATTGCTTTACATGTTGACCATTTAAAGAATTCATTAAGCTCACATAAGCTATTTGCTCTTGATTTCCCAGTGATGGTAAGACTATATAGCATTCTCCAAAATGTATTATAAAATATATGTGCCAATTGTTTTTCCATTTCATTAAATTAGAATGTAATTGGAATTACATATTCTTCTTTGGGCTCTACCAGAATGGTAACAAACCTACTAGCATCATTATTAGATAAAATCACATAGACTGGGTGAAGGAGCAAATATTCTTCATTCATACATTTTAACTGAGATTTTCTCCTGATGGTCTGGAATTTAGTTTCAGTTCATAAGGCAGTCACCTCCTTAATGCAACAATCCCCCAGTTACTCCAGACTTTGAGATGTGAATACACATCTAAGATCCGAAAAGCATTTATTTACATTTTCCAGTATTCAAATGGAGGTTTTGTTTTCAACATTCAGAAAACTACTTTCCCAATGAAAGGAAGTTCTTTTATGATTTTTCTCCTCTCTGATTTTTCTTATGCTGTGCCTTCTCATCAAGAGGTGCTTTAAACACTTTTTGTGGGTGCCCTAAATGTAAAAATTGGTCTTAAGAAGAACTCCTGTGGTCTATAGGGAAGCCAGGATAGCTGTACAGCCTTTCAGCCATAGTTTTGCTGCAAAATGATTATATCTATATAATACTTTCCAGAAGCACTATTAAATAATCCATTATTAAAAAGAAGTACATTTATAGTGCTGAATTCATACTAAATATTACCACTTTCTAAAATTACCAGGTTGGGAATAACTATGGGTATTTCAAAGCCACTTCATTTTAAAAATACAATGAAAGTAGCTATGCAAAGGTTAGCACTTGTTCAAATGTATATTTGAAAAAATACAAAAATCAATAATTTACAAGAGAAATTTTTTTATCAGCTAGACTTTCAACTGGATAGCAGTCTTAATAACAAATAACTAGGAGACCAATCATGTTGAATTCTTCTTAATAGTAATGCAAAGAAACAATTTTTTTGTTGGAAATATGACTAGGGGTGAGACACTCAAGAAAGGATATACACAATTGAATCTGGAACTGAATTTCTGCCAGAGTTGGTCAATGCCATATGACATGGTGACAGTACTTCACCATTTAGTTTCGGACAAAAACTAAATTTGTGTCTGAATTTAACTGATTAAACTTTAAACAAATTAAAAATGTGAAGTAATTATAGATTCATAGGAAATTGCTGAGATACCACAGTTTCATTCACACTTTAACCAATATCAAAACTAGAGATTTGGGCGACGCCTGTGGCTCAAAGTAGTAGGGCACCGGCCCCATATACTGGAAGTGGCAGGTTCAAACCCAGCCCCAGCCAAAAACTGCAGGAAAAAACCCCCAAAAACCTAGAGATTTAATGTTGGTATGATGTGTGTGATTCTGAATGAAATGTAATTTATTATTATTGAATGACATAGAATTTTTAGAACTCTGGGTTGAAAATTCCTTTTTGTCAGCAGTGAAAGATGTTGTACCACTTTCTTTTGGTTTCTACAGTTTCCTTTTAGAAATCCTTGTCATTCCAATTGCTTTCCCCTCTGGGTATTGTGCCATTTCTCCTTGGCTGTTTTGAAGACTTTCTTTATCTTCAATACTTTGCCTTCAGAATTTTGCCTTGGATTGTCAGGTCTGTCTGGATGCTTCCTGATCCCTCAGTTCCCAGTATTAAGAATGAGAATTGGTGCTGATTTGAGTTGATGATGGAGAGATCACAGAGACAAAGCAATCACACACACAGTTATTGCAAAGCTAAAGTATGTCTCAGAGGGAGAGATGAGTTGTTCTCCTATGAGTGGAAAAAGGCCCCAAAGTCTGAGCACACAGTCTTTTATCTGCTCACTAGTTTGTTCTACCTTTTTCTTAGCAGGATGGGCTGTCACTTCTCACCTTTGGGGTGATGCACAGGTGGGGTTATAAAACAGATTACATAACAGGTTGGTTACATAACATTTTCCTTACCATGTATGGCCCTTCCCAGAATCCTTCAGGAAAGCTCCACCCATACTATGCTAATTATATGGTAATGACCCTAGGTCATTCATTCAATGTCACACCAAGCTCCTTACTGTGTATGTTCCCACCAGAGTTACCATTCACAATTTGGTTCCTAATTACCATTTGGTTCTTATTCTCGACCCTTAGTCACTTCCTTGTCACCTATTTACTCTCTGCCAGATGTAATAGGATGTGTCTTGGGGTAGTTATTTTAGTTTATGTTGCTTGGGATTCACTCAGCTTGGTTAAGCTGTTGGTTTAGATTTTCTGCAATAATTAGAAAAATTTAAGCTACTGTGTTTTCCAGTACTTTTTAACCCAACCCTTTCATGTCTCTCTTTCTGGGATTCTGGACACATATGTTATATTTTTGATATAGTCCCAATTGTTCCAGATATAGTTTTATGTGTGCAATCTACTCTCTGTTGTTCAGACTAAGTAACTACAATTGTTTTACCTTTAATTATTGACTCTTTTTTTTCTATCAAACTTCCATTCTCCTATTGAGTGCATGTAAGTTTTCCTTAGATAATCTGATAGTCAGTATACCTGTGTTCTGATGGCAGTAGGCAACCATAATTGCTTTAAGGGTGACCTTTAAAATATAATTATTTTTCTCATGTCACACTATGCCTAGAGTCCTAAAAAAATGTTTAAATTCATACAAAACACGCTGTCAATTAAGTGCATATTTAACCACATGCAGCCAAAATCCTCACACACACATGTTCCAAAATGGTCCCTTACATACATGGCATTAATTTCAGTTTAAAACTTTGTAAAAAATGTTATTTTTCAGAAACATTTAAACACTATAGTATATGAATAATTCAAACTATGAAAAGTTTACAATACCCCTTCTGATTGCTTCTTGCCATTTCCTCGCGGGAATGAATACCTTGCCCCAGAACTTAATTCATATTATGCTCTGTAGCAGTTGTTAATATCTCCTGAGGGTGTTCATTTTAATATAATTGTACATGTTCTCATAATTATTTTCGGTGAAACCATAAAGTGTGATATCAAGCATTAAGTGCTTTGTCAATATTTTTCAAGAGTTAATAAATGATGATAGCATCTAAGGAATCAATAAAAATACTAAGCTCAGGTAAGTTAAAAATAAATTTTATCATTTGTCCATTCGCATTTCTTATAAATAGAATTTTCTTATTTTTAGAAATATGCAGTATATCCACAAGTGAGGATTAAGCATGCAAGATAAATGTATCTATAACAAGTCTACAAACACTTAGATATTCAATGTATGTTCCAAACTATCACTGTTGAACAAGTTACTGACATTTCAGCAGTACTCCAGATCATAGCAGCTTAATGATTTGAAGATTCTGAGTTTTAAGTGTAGTACACATTAAGGGGGAAAAATATTAAGCAGCAACATTCCTCTAAAGCAACAATATATGGTTAAAAATGAGATTATTAGAAGGGAGAGGAAGGAAGCTAAGAGAGTGCGGGGGAGAAGGAGCCAGAAAGTAAGGCAATTCAGTGTTCCACAAGGACTTATGCTTGTAAAGTATTGGTATAAAGAGGGGATACTTTTCATGTAACCTTCTTTCCCTCAGATCTAGAGCTGCCCACTGTGCCTCTTCCATGACAGCAGCATGGTTAAGCCGTGACAGCATCACACATATCTGCAGACTGCATGACCTGTATGTCTTACCAGATATCATAATCCCCACACATTGTGATTGATGGCTCAGTAGAAAAGTCAGTAAATTGTGAGGCAATAGAAACATAGCAGGTGTATCTGTTTTACAATAAAATTTTAAATAGTAGTCACTATAATTCGAAGTCAAAACCAATTCAAGAAATCCATAGCCAAATGTCAAATAATGGAAAGAAAAAAAAAAAAAACAGCAGCAAAACAAGTAAACTATAAAAAGACACCAGGCAAGAACAAAGTAAGACATTTTCTTGGTCCTGACTAATTATTTACAGCTGAGGTTGGGAGATTCCTTTTCCTGTTTCTTTAACAATTGGCAAGGCTGTTAAAATAAGATCTCATTTCATTTGATTTGTATCAGAATGAACGGGAGTGCCATGTATCCCAAGCTTTATATTCTCAAAGTACTTCATTTTGAGACTGTTCTAGTAATGTCACGCAGATATGCTGACCAGAGTGAAGTAAGGACAGGTGTGTGTGACACTCTGAAATATGTTTCATTCCCAATCTGTACTGCCTTCGGGGTGCCATGAATTCATAATTTATCTTTTTAAAATAAATTATCGAACTATTTTACAAAGAGCAAACTTATATTACATCTACGTTACATCTACATACTACATACTTATATTTCATCTACATACATTATTAGAAAAAGCATTCAGAATGAATACTTTAAAAGGGTCTTGTTAACCTCCTCAGTGTAAAGAGTAGAAAGTTCAGTGCTTTTAACACCTAGTCCTGCATCAGGCCATCCAGCAGGCTTGCTGCCCTCCTCAATGCCCTGCCTCCGCTTCCTGGTCCTTGTGCTCTTGTGATATCAGACTTACTTTATTTTATTTTACTAATAAATGCTAGTGGTGGTGGTCACTGAAATGGAGTTCCCTTGTGGAAATAAAATGACGGCCTCTTCCTACAGAAAAAAACAAGCTTGGGGCAATATGTTTCTTATTCGGATATTTACCAAAATCCTTAAGAAAAAAGGATGTATAGTTAATGATAATATCACACTATATGATGTCTGTCTAGAAAGTAACCAGCCATCATGTAATATGAAGAATAGATGAAAAATAGTATATTAATAAAATGGTATAATAGCAATATGTGTGTATACATATATATACATACATACATATATATAATCACATGGCAAATGAACATTCTTATCTCCTAGATTAGTATTCATACTTATAAATGCAATTTCTTACACATAACTATTTTGTTTAATGAACTCCATAAATGCTCTAGTGTGTGGTTGCTTTTTCTCAAAATCAATTGACTGTATGAACTGACTCTCAAGTTGTATTAATATAGTAACCTTCCCAAAGGGAGTGGACTAACTAAAAAGATTACCGTCAAAATTTGTATTGCAATTGGCTTGGAACTGGTAATAATCAACTTTCTAAAACTAGTGCCTGAGTAGAGTACATCACTTATACCAGAGTGTCCTCGAGAACCAAACTGGCCTGAAGTATTTGTCACTTTTGTGACAAAAAATAATAATAGTTGACATTTTAATTGTATCGGGGATAGAGAAAGTTGGTGGAAAGTAAACCCTGAATGTTCATTCAGAGATAAATCAGGCAAAGAAATGGGAAAGCATCCAGAGGTACCGAGACAGAAAGGAATATTTTCCAGTTCAAGCTAAAGGCAAAATTGAAATGAGAAGAATGGAATGTGTATTCCACTCTGTCTTCCTCCAGAACATGAGCTATCCCCACTGATAACATGAGCTATCTGGTTTGTGTGCCACATGATTTTATGAGTTCATCAGCAATATACGTTTATGAAGCTGGCTACCAATAAACTTCAATTGCAGTCATAGAACCAGATACTCCCTTCCCTGGTTTATTAGAGAGGCATATGAGGCGATGAATGCCAGCTCATCTCAGCACAGAAAGGATTTTCTTCACTAAGCTATTATTTTGAAATTCTCTCCTGCCTTTTATTGTTAAGTCTAGATTGCTGGTGGTTAGAAAACTAGGTTTGCCTTCTGATTGTCCTTGAGAGGCATATTATTTGAGAAATGTTGGCAACTGAGTGTCATACAAAATATAAGCATTTTTGTATAACTTTGTTTCCATAGCCTCAGGTGTACGTACATTTATAATTTACAATAAGCATAACTAAGTGAGGCTGGGGTGGGAGACCTTTCCATGGTGGAAGTCTCCACTTATATAGCTATAATCAAATAAGGTCACATTCAAGAAACTTCAATTAGATATACTTCAAAATGTGCATTATTTTGTAAAAATCTAACTACTATGTACTTAATAATTTCAAAAATAATTTCAAAAACTATTTGTTAATTTTAAAGTGAACTAACTGTTTAATGACTTGGTTGGGTCTCCTTTTTGTTGGAAAACATTTGAATACTAGTTGCAGAATGGAGGTCTACAGTTTCAGTTGGTCCTCTAGTTGGGTGTCAGTCATTTCTGACTTGAAGTGTGTCTTTATTTGAGTTAGGCAGGAGAATGTAGATTTGTAGGAATAAGTGGTTGAAAAGCAAGAAAGTATTTTTCAGGTATGTGGCTGAAGGTGTGGATATTCTACTGCATTTTCTCACATCTTAATTAGATCTTTCTTAGTATCCATGACTTTAAAACTTCATCTGCTGAGAAGCCAGTTTCATCTGTAGTTCTTCAGATGCCTTGGTGATATCAACTAGGTGAGACTGAAATGCTAATTTGAGTGTGATGTGATGATTCTCAAAGTTAATGAGCCTTTCACTGTATATGTACATTCTGCAATTAACAGGTCTCAAACACCTGTGTAGTCTTCAAATGATTCATGTGTATCATTGACCTTTGTTCTCAATGACCTTTGTAAACTGAGGGTGATATTTATCTAAAATTTCATTTTGAAGAAGTGTTTTGAAAAAAAGACAGCTTATTTCAAAATGCTTGGAGATTTTTGTTTTCACTACATATTGTATAGAGACTTAGTTTTACCTTGAAAAGAAACATTTAAGTCATGTTGATTTGACATGATTTCACATATAAAATGCTTCATTCCTATAGAAATCTTCTTTCAATAATTCATATTGATGGTTCTGTTCTTCATAATAGTTAATTATCTGATCTTTTTTTCCCTTTTTATTAAGTCATATATACGTAGATCATGAATACATGTATGCCTGTGTGGGATTCAATATGTTGATTATTTGTGCAAATTGGAGTGCTTACATCCAACTAATTAACATAGCTTTTAATTATCTGATCTTGCAGAGAGAAAATTTTGGCTAACACCTGTCCCTGTGATAGCCAATGCACTTTAGAATGATATAGAAAATCCACACTGAATCCTTCAACTTTGGCTTGTTATGAAGCTGATGAGGCCATGGTGCTGTGCTGCATTTTGCATGAATGTAGGTAACAATACTTATAACTTGTTGCAAAGTGTCACTTAAAATAATAGTTTTAGCACTGATATTTTGCTGATGGAAGATACAATGAAAAGAAATGAGAACATTTGGATCTGTTAATACCTTTTTGTCTGTGCAATAACTCCTTCATGATTTCCTGTCATGGAAGTTACACCATCTGTACACACACCAAATTTACAAACTTTAGTCCAATTTCATGGCATTGATCTTGAAAGTTGTTGAAGATATCCATTCCCTGTGTTCACTTCCCAAGACTGCCCAAAGCCAGTAATTTTCTATAGTAAAGAAAAGCTTCTGTTGTTACCCAAATGAACCATAAAACCTGCACTGAGTCAGAGGCATTGGTTAATTCATCCACAGCAATTGAATACTATATATTTTCCTTTTGAAATATTGCATGAAATTGTTCAGCTAAGTTGAAGGCTAATTTATGTTTCTTGTCAGTTATGGTTCTCCTTGGAAGAGGTAATTGTTTGTACTTTGAAATGTTATCCGTGTCTGAGCATCCTACAACTTGGACAATGCATTCTTTCACAATTTCTATAGCACTGAATGGCTTCCTTCCCCCCTCAACCCCTAAGTAATAAGCTAGCTACTTTGTAAGTTGCTTCGGTGACATTATTTCCAGGTCTTATTGCTATTTGAAAGAATTGTTTTGCTTTTGCTTTTCACCTTGTAATTTCTGCAATACAACCTTTCATGCCTCCCCCTCTAATTTAAAATATTCATGGTCCTTGTAAGTGTCATAATGCTGATTAAGCATTGAATTTCTTTGATGTTGATATTGTTGTATTGCTAAGCAAGAAAATCATCTTATCTTTAGCAGAATCAAGATAATGTTGCAATTCCCAGTCCTCATAAGCAAATCTGCTTTTTTCTTCTTCAGTGTTTTCTTGGTCTTCTTGGATATGATGAACTGTTGACCAGACAGAAATAAAAAAATTCTGTTGATTGGTACAGCTATTCACAAATTTCACTTCAAACAGAAACATAGTTTACCACTGTCAGAAGCTGATGACAGACTGGCACACTTGACCCCTTTAAACTCTCACCAACCAACTTCATGTGATAGTGGCTCCAATAGGTGGAAGAACTTAGAACTAAATTATGAAATGTAGCAGTGGTCAATGTAGCTCTTATGGTTTACTAATGTTTGATTTTGCTGAAACTTATTTTATGCTCTGGTATTTTAAATACATTTATTTAAAAAATGCAAACAAAAATGTATTAATAAAAATAAAGGGATTTATTCTGTAAAATTTGTATTCAGTCAAAAGTTACACCTAAGGGCCTAGATGGCCACATGTGGCCTTAAGGCTATAGGTTCCCCACCCCTGAGCCAGACAGTCATATCAGACAACAATGATGCAGGCCAGGTCACCTTCCAGAGATTATTCTAGACCTAGAAAGTAGAAAATGACACTACTCGGAATATTGAAAAAGAAGAT
This sequence comes from Otolemur garnettii, assembly GCF_000181295.1. Classification (NCBI taxonomy): domain Eukaryota; kingdom Metazoa; phylum Chordata; class Mammalia; order Primates; family Galagidae; genus Otolemur; species Otolemur garnettii. Next base: position 513,101 of record NW_003852490.1, read on the forward strand.
AGAGAGAGAGTGATAGGTAGGAGAGAGAGATTCTAGGTAGAACTAGAGATTTAACTGCTTACTCTAAGTTCAAATGGCTACTGGTGACTGGCCTAAGAAGAAAATCTAGTGGTTGTAAGTTGCGTCTAAAAGGCATCTTTCCAGTGGATGTCGCCAGGTTTGGGGACCTGTGGATTAATATGAACTTGCTCAGTAGGTCACCTCTATAGGGTATTTTATGACATGCTCCTTCATCTCTTCCACCAGCATTATTTAATTCCACTTGTTTCTTATTCCTCTTCACAACTTGCTCAGACATAAAGGATATCTAATGGTGATTCTTATCATTTTTTTTTCAAAGCATCATTTTAAAATATCAATTTAGGCCAGGCACATGTGTTCAATCCAATTCCAATTAGTCTATCCACCTGATGGTAGTCTGTAAAGAGAGGGCAAGTGCCTGGGGAACAACTGGTTGTAAAGCCTTTCATTTATATTAAATGTTAGGCTTAAAATGTTCCCATGAGATATTAAGAAATAATTCTTTATGTGTGCCTTACTGGCTCTTAAAAAGCATGACTTCTTCTGAACCAAGGTGTTTCTTTTCACATCAAGAAGGGATGTATTGTACTTCCATTTTCTGTAACTCTTTTCTTTAATAATTAGTACTCTTATAAATAGATTCATCCTTCTTCCAATATAGCACATGATTTTGGTTTCTTACAAGTGTCCTTAAACTCGTATCTCCTGAGGAAAAAGGCTAACAGGTTTTTTTTGTTTGTTTGTTTTTGTTTTTTGTTATCATCAGCTAGCTGCCTTAAGTTCCCAGAAGAAGACCTTGTCCATTTTGTTTCGGGCAGTCTGTATGTTGTGATTGTCTGTTGCTACCTCTTTCTCAAGCTACTAGTATTTTTAGTCCTAGTAATTTTGAGAGGTAAGTTTCAGAACAGATTACATAAATTGTTGAACTTTTAGTTGGCATTGTTAGGACGTTTCTAGTTTCTTGGACTAAGAAAAGTCAAAGTTGTCTTGACCCAAGATGCATAATGGTTTAGACATCAGCATCTCTTTTCTCAGGCCTATTTAGCATGTGTATAAAGAGTTCACAAACCAAGAGATGAAACTCTCTAACAGTGGGGTAAGGAGAGAAAGCATACTGGGGTGCTGTTATGACCCAGGTGCTGCGCCCGTGGAGTTTGGGATGAATTTCATTATGAACTACTCACATGTTTTAAAACCAGGAACCCATTGAGGTGCCTGGGCAATGCAGAAGACAATTAAATGCTATACGCATAGAATCCTGAAACTTTTCATTGATCATAATTATAAAGAAAGAGTTTGTGGAAGTGTTAAAATTTGAAATCAAATTCAAAACATATATTAGCACTGAGACCAATACATAGTCATCCCTGGAATCTTTCTTTTCTTCTATAACATTCTATTGGTAGTCCTTCATTTAGTAAATTAAATCCTAAAAAGCTCTAAGATAATCATAGGGTAAAAATTGTTTATTCCTTATATTATGACACTGGTTTTGCCTTTATTAACACCAGACAAAGCTATGACAGATGAAATTTAGTTTAAAGCTTCAGTAAAATTTTGTCTTCTTAACCCAAATTTGAAATATTTATTCTGATTCTTGGTATTATTTAGCCTACCATTATTCTCCAATTAGTTCCTCAAATCAACAACTTCAAGAGAGGAAAATAATACTGATAACAGTGTCCCTAAATGTCTTTCAGGAAAATGTAAGTCTCCTTCCATGTAAGTGAAATTGGAATTTTAAATGAAATGATTTTTTAAGTGAAAGATTTTTTTTTTCTTGAGACAGAGTCTCACTTTGTCACCCTCCAGAGAGGGCGTGGCATCATAGTTCGCAGCAACCTCAAACTCCTGGGCTCAAGCAATTCTCTTGCCTCAGCCTTCCCAGTAGCTGGGACTACAGGGGCCCGCCACAATGCCCAGCTATTTTTAGAGATAGGGTCTCACTCTGGCTCAGGCTAGTGAGCTCTCAACCAATGAACTCAGGCAATCCCCTCACCTCTAACCCCCAGAGTGCTAGAATTACAGGCGGGAGCCACCACAACCATCCTAAGGTGAAAGAATTGTTTAAATGTGTAGCTGAGTCATTGTTTTATTATCTGTTATGTCTACACTTTCTCTGAAGACAGTGTTCAATGTTCCATTTCCCTGGATTTTCAGATCTGTCCTTGCCTCCTTGGCTCTGCTCCTAACAGTTCCTTGACCCTTCCTAGTTCTTCCTTCTTGAATATTCTTAAGCTTTTAACACTCAAAATAAGTACCAACTCCTCTTGTAATCTCCCGTTTTGACCTACACTGGTCTCCATCTGTCCAGTAACTTTTAAACATGGAAGTCTGCACCATTTTGTTGACTTATATACCCTGGAGTCTCTGATTGTTTTCAGATACTCAAAAAATATTTTCCATATTATTTATGGGATCCTTAACTACAGGGAATATATTATATATAAATATATATCTATACAATATATAGATAAGAGAATATATGTTGTTTATTTTGTTTTTTTCTCTAATTTCATAATACTTAACACAGAAACAGGGATATAATTGTTATTAAATGATACAGTGTCTTATAACTCTAGTTCTAGAATTGATAGATTTCAATATACACATACTTTTAAGTATATATTACATACATATATTCTGTACTGATATTTTAGGTGCATTATAAAATATGTAAAGAGATTACTATCACCTTATTGGTATAATATGGTTTGATATCAATGGAAGTTCTAATATGGTATTTTCCCCAAACTTTAATAGATCACCCTTAGTACCGACTTTGGAGATCACTGGTTTGGAACAGGTAATTTCATAATGGCCTCCGAGGAGGTCAGCAGTTTTTCCCAAGATGCCTTAGACACTGTTTAGGAGTTAAAAAGGGAATAGGAGTGAGAGCTCTGATATTTTCCGTTGCTACCCACCTCCATTCATTTGTTTTGGATAATGTCCATTTTTACTTTTTTTTTCACACTACAGATTTATGAAAAACTGTTTTGAACAAAGACTTTAGTTGGAAAATAATGTTTTAAAATCAAGACATGAAAAACTTTAAGATAAACAATACACAGTACAAATGTGAAATGATTTATCGAGGTCATACCAATTTAAAGGCTGATAACAAACTCTTGGCTGCTTTGCAACAGAGCACATCACATTCCACTTATTTCATAAGTATTTTCAAAGACTATTACTTAACAGCACAGAGATTCTTAGTCTCTTGCTTTTGTGACTATATCATTCTTTTGCCAGACGTAAGAGAAAATAGTAAAAACTGCAGAATTGTGTTTAAGAAATTATTTTAAAGCTTCGAAGTGAATTTATGTGGGAAATAATTCTTTAAAATGTTCAAGGAATGATTGGTTTCATAAACAAAATACGTTACTCAATAATTTTGAAAAAGACTAAAAAATGGAATATATAAGAATTCAATTCATTAGCACAGACACCAAAAACAATGAAAAGATAACAACTAATAAGCTAAAAAAATTCCTCATAAATTTAAAATAAATACTGATTTTATAATAAATAAATACTTGCTGAACATGTAACCTTATCCTATAAATCAATACAAATATGACTATTGCTCAAAATGAGGAAAAAGATATATGCATTTCATAGTAGAAGAAATACAATTAGTCCATAATTTAAAGCAAAAAAATGCCATTGTTCACTCAAATAGATGCAAATTAAAATACTGATTATATTTATGATTCAAAAACAATATGGGAACATTAGCACATCCCTACACTAATATTAGAAGTGTAATTTGAGAAAATTTTTGGAAGACAATTTGGAAATGTCAATCAAAAATTGAAGTATGCATATCCTTTACCCAAGAATCCTACTTCTAGTAATTAGCACTGCAGAATATTATACATTTGCAGAAAGCTATATTATATAGCGTGCTCTATTGATGAAAAACTATGGAATAGGTGTATATAGAGGACTATAAAATATATTATGATACATTCACTTTATGGATGTTTTGTGAGATGAAAACATATGTTTCATATGTTTTGTGAGATGAAAACATAATTATCCAGTGAAGAAAGCAATTCGCAGCAATTTATGTGGTTGGATCTTATTCATATACTTCTCCATACTAAAATAACACAGAATATAGGGATTCAGTTTTCTGAGTCTGTGTTTGTATGTGTGTGCAGACCCTGAAGTTTAACAACAATGACTCATGAAGAGGAGAAGGGAAGGATTCGGAGACACTCTTGTTTTTTTACCCTGTTTTTCTTTTTGTTTTAACTGTTGCAAAGGCTGCTTTCTTTTTGTAGTGTAGGTATCTGTCACACACACACTCAGACAGAGCCTTTGTCTTGTTGCACATACACACACACTGAACATACAAACACACACTTAGACAAAACTATTTAAATTAAAGATAATAAAACAATTGGTTTGGAGTAAATAGCCGAAGACTTAGCTTATTGGTATTCATAATTATAGTGGAGGATAAAAAGGTCTTTGAAACTTTCCTGTCTTTGAAAAAAAAAATCTTTCTTAACCCATCATTTCTTTGTGACCTACTAATCATATAAGCAGGTAGAAAAGAAAGACAAGAAATTAAGTGAAATAAGTGCTTATACATGAAACAATAGGTCAGATAGTTATATAATCTCATTTAACTCTCATTCCATGGTGAGGAAATTTTCCTATTTTCGTTTCCAGACAAAGCAGTGAACAAAGCAGCTCAGTCGCCTGCTCGGGACTGTATAGCTAGTGAATTCTGGAGCCAGAATTCTAAATGAGATTTACTCTCAAACCAATTTTACTAGTCAAGCCTCATGGGGAACAGCACACTTAAATTGGGCAATCTAAGACACAGTTAAAAGAAAGGTTTATGTAGAAAACTTTGGGTATGATGTAGGAAAACCACAAGAGATCATGCCTTTCTCAGGACTGGTAACCCCCAAGAGCCTAAGAGGGCAGCGTGCATGAGTGGTTGTGGGAACTGGAGGCCAATAATGAGAAGTGCGACCTTCCATCTAAGATATTACCTCTCCGAGGAAACATTAATCACCTAGAGAAGTATAATTTCGATGTGTTGAGGGATTCCTCTTGCAGTTAAATCTGACTTGTCAGAGGCTAATTTTAGCACATCCCAATGAACTGGAAATAAAATGTCTCCAGTCTGCATTCTAGGTTTCATTGCTGATTTCCAAGTATTGCCATGTGAAGTTTTTATTCCCTGGCACGAGACATTGCAATATTCCTTTTTTTTTTTTTTTTCTTAAATGAATCTCCGTAGTGATATTGTAAATGCAATGGTGGGGCCTGCTCTCCAGGATCATTCATTATTTGTGTTAGCTAAGAAATTTGTTCCTCCTTTTCCTTCTGCTGCTGCCTGATTTGAGAATAGTTCATTGTTCATTAGGATCTCAGCAGGAGATGAAGTTCAGAAGGGAAATAATTAGAAACTCAACCACTGATTTGTTCCTACTGTGGTAAATATATAGGAACTTATAAAGGGGAACCTTAAAAAGTAGGAAAAAAGTGTCTTTAAAAATTTCTATTAATACCTAGCTTTCATAGGAAAGATATAACCTAATTATAGCCTTAGAATATGGGGAGAATGGAGGGTTGGGTGGGTGGAGGGAGGGTGATTGGTGGGGTCACCTCTATGGTTTATCTTACAAGGGTATAAGTGAATCTTATACCCTTGAAAGCAGAGTATGAATGTCTTAATAACTAAGGAAATGACATGAAAGCTACATTAACCAGTTTGATGAAAGTATTTCGAATTGTATATGAAAACACCACACTGTACCCCGTGATTGCATTAATGTATACCGCTTTGATTTAATAAAAAAAAATACTAAAAAAAAATTCTATAATACCATGTGAACAAAGGATGAATTGAGCATTGGGACACGTAGGAGCTATTTATGAGAGGAAAAATTCTATACTGGTAAATGGAGTTTGTGTGATAAGACAATATGTTATTTAATGAAAAATTATGTAAAAGAATGGTGAATTATATTCTAAAAGTTGCAATAATAAGAGGAAACTTAAAGGAAAATATTTGAGGCTCACTTTGAAAATATTTTAGGAAAAGGAAGGAAAGCACAAATAGCTAGTTTGAGAAGAATATATAACCAGCAAAATTAAAAAACATTGAGCATTAATCTTTTTGACATTAGAAAGAATTTGTCTTTCATATCCATTTTGAATAACAAAAAGATATCCCAGTACACTAAAGGACAGTGGCCTTTCGTAAGAGAAGCATTATCTAAACCCAGATGAGATAACTTAAAAAATTAAGAAAACATGCTTACCTTTGAATTCTAAAAATATATCTCATTATAATGGTTTCCAAACATTTATAAATAGACTATAGAATATGTAACAACAATATTAAATGTGCCCCACAAAGATTGGTGTCTTTCGTCATAAATGTCCCCACAATCTGGCTTGCCTATTTATGTTCTGAAAACTTTCCTTAGCTCAAATATACCTGCTACTCTCTGCATGAGTGATAAAGTAAGCAATCTTATCTTACCTGTGGGGAGAAGGGGGCAGATATTTAAGCATGAGTCTGGTCATCCAAATTTGCTTTAATGCCAAGGATAAAAGATAACAGATGCAATCCTGCGTGGACCTTGTCCATGTCAGCACCATCCCTAAAGGCAGGTAATAGAGCATCATACATGTACATTTGAATCTAATCTTCCACTGACTCACTATGTGACTGAGTACATTCTTTAATTAAGCTCTTTAATTCTCATTTTTATACCTGTAAAAGTTAGAATAATAGATAAATTGATATGTAAATAGTAGATAAAGTGATAGCCCGTCACAATGCCAGAGGGTGGGACAAAAAAACCCTGGCACTTATTCTGCACCGGACACAGCAGAATATTAACTCATTTAATCCTCCCAGCAACCTGCAAATACCTAAGCATATACCTTCTGTATATGCTTAGTTATTATGACCTACTAAGCTAAAGTTTATCTTAAAGATCTGGCATATTCAATTTCCAAATGATAGTATTCATTCCAGTTCATAGATGAGGAAACTGAGGTACAGAGATATTAAATAACTGTAGAGATTGACTCTGAAGAGTTGTCAATTGAAGACTAGAGACAGTTTTTCCCAATTTACTATAAATACTTCCAAACCTGAAAACGGCAAAATCATATTTAACATTTCAATAGCATACATGCTACTCAAGTAAGTTTTCCAATTGTTGATACAGCATTATTCCAAATAGTTTTTTTGATGCTGGAGAAACTCTAACTAACTTCCATTTTTTTAAATCGATTTACTATTTCATCTATAAGGGATACTGGCCAGTATTCATAACATATCGTAACTTTGTAACAGGTAAACCAAGGACACCCTGCTCTGTGACTCCTATAATCTTAGCTGAAAGCTTTCTAATAATCAGTTGTATCTATTCCTATATTTATTCTCTTGTACCTGGCCTATACCTGTATCAATTAAAATTCATAAAAAACCGATATAATGTGAGTGTGAAATGTAATCATTGCTTTCATATGAAAAAATTGTATAATTTGGTACTATTTGACAGGTTGAGTTGATTTTTTTTTAAAAATCACATTGAATTTCATGTGAATGAGCCAAATGTAAAAGTTTGTGGAAGGACTCCAATCATTTTATCTATTGTCAAAGAAAAGAACAAGTTATAAACATTTAAGTGTTTTTGTTTCTGCATCATATTTAAGTGTGAAGGTTTCATTCAGAGGTTTCATCTCCTATTTATTTGTTCAATTAATGGAAAAAGGTGGGTTCCAATTTCATAAAATAAAATGTAGCATTTTTCTGTATATGCTTAGTTATTATGACCTACTAAGCTAAAGTTTATCTTAAAGATCTGGCATATTCAATTTCCAAGTGATAGTTCCTTTGAAAGAAGGCTTTTGTACTAGCTATAAATCTACCAATTTATTTATTATTATTACTAAGAAAAGTTTTATGAATAATCTTTGAGATTTGCTTTATGAATTGCTTTTAAAGACACAGAAAAAAATTGTATCATATTTTGGGCAGTCTATATTATCTTTATAACAATGTTATGTTCAAACCTGGGAACCCACACCATGCTCATTTTTCTGAAATCTAAATACAGTTAATTAGAACTGGTTCCAAAGAAGCCAGACCTCTAAGAAGTGATGATATATCACAGACTCTATGGAAAATTGCAGTAAAGTTTATCAAAATTATGTCTGGAATGGAAACTTTTGTTTTTTATGTATAAAGTCTATCAAGGTAAATATTTTATAGGGAGCACTTATTTGCTATGCTTGCTTAAAATAAAGTCATATTCTCTTATGTCACTCCTTATTCAATTAATTTATTCTCTCATTGTTAAAATTATTTAAAATATCATTTATCCTAGAGAAAAAATATATTTTAAATGAATTGAAATTTTCCCTTAAAGATGTCTTTAGTTTGGGAGGACATTAACTCATTACGGTAGCTAGCAGAGTCCTAATATTTTGGGCCTTTGCTGATATATAGGGGAAGGACAGCCATTTCTATTATATTTATTCTATAGGTCTCAGTTTAAGTTCAGAATGCTGTCCCTGACCATGTGGCTACAGGTTTCCATAGAAAGCACATAGAAATCTTAGTTGTCAAGAATAGTACCTCTTTTTTTTTTTTTATTGAGTGGTAACTGTGTACATTAATGCACTTCTGGGGTAGGAATAGTACCTCTTATACTATGAGTAAATATTATTTACATTTTATCTTTAAGTAGTTTTGTTTACAACATAAATAAGAGAAGGCAAACCTTATTGGACTTCACAGCCTTAACTTTTGCATTTCTCCCTAATCTCAGGTCAGAACTGGTCTTTTATACCGTGCTCCGACTCTGCCAGAGTATGACAAAAGCTGGAAATAATAGAATTATCTGTTTTTGTGAAGCAAAAAATGCTCCAACGCAAGGTTGTGAAAGGAGGACAGATAGAATAAAAGGAGTAGGAGAAATGGGAGAAGGATATAAGAAAGGAAAGAAAGAGGAAAAGGAAAGAAAGAGAATATATCTCCATCATATGTGATGATATCTAAACTCATAAAATTATAAATGAGTGCAAAGAATAGATGGAATGTGTACAAAGAATAGATGAAATAATGAAAATAGCAATTAATTTGTATATTAATACAGGAATCATAGGGTAAATAAAATTCATATTGAGATGCCATGTCAATTACTAAGTTTCTATATTTGTTTTGCAAAAAAAAAAAAAATTGGTACTTTGAGGTAGAGATGGAGGTAGATAATTTTCAGGAAGTTTTCTGTAAGAGATAGGACTTTCTAACCAGATTGAACAAGCTAAACATGTAAAAAAATTATTTAGAAAATTAGTTCATTCTTAAACTCAGAAACTATATTTGATGACTTTAAGATAAATCCATCCATCTAGAGAATTTAGATCTGAAGAAAACTGCATTTGGGGAATAAACTTTGGAGATAATGATAAACTCAAAACTTATAATGTACCTTTAAGAAGATAAATTCTCAATTAAAGACTAAGGCAATTAGCAAGAAGAGATTAACAGTTATTGTTTGATTAAGCGTTTGATCAAATTCATCAAAGTCACCTCTTCAAAATCTTAACAGAGAAGATTACAATTAATTATCTGCTTGTTACTTGAGCATTTGGTGATAAAATAGTGAGGGTTTTCCGTATAGACCTTCATTAATGAAAAACCTCTGAAGGAATAGTTCACTGTACATTATCTAATCTGTACCCTGCTAAGGGAAGGTAAATTTAGAAAAGATTCTCATTTCAGAGCAAGAAATTGAAGTACAAAAAATAATTAATAGCCTTATGCCATGAATTAGAGCTCAAAGGAGATACTAATCGCATCCCATCGTTCACATCAGTCAAAGCAAGATAAACAATTGCCTATTCCTGAAGTCTGAAGGGCCACGGGAAAGGCTCACAATGTTTTCCATCAAAAATGTCTGTGATGCATTCATTCTTCCAGATCAACAAGCCCCCTGAAGACCAAAGGAATCCAATGTATTAGCAATCACAATAAGATTAGTTTACTGATACTCAGTTTGTTAGTTATAACAGAGAAATCCTCTTAACTACTTGAAAATGTCAGGCAATGACAAAATTGAGTTAAAAATATCTATTTTGGTCTATTAGACAGGCGTGTTGGGAAGAGCTGTTCAATGTGACTCGGGAATAGCATAAGGCCCTTAAACATTAAGGAAATGAAGAATGAAGACGTGGAAATGGCACAGTTAAATAAAAAAGCATAGTAGTGGAATTTTGTTCACCGCTGAGATTTTCCAAAATGAATCCCTGACAACTGTGACGTTCCAGTGGGTGATGACCTATGTGACATATGTGACCTCTGAGACTTCCCATGGCAAGTTGGCGTGATTTATGCAGGTGTCTTCCACACTGGATTAGCTCTTTGACGTAAAAAAAAAAAATTCCTTGAATAAATTTATTAAGCTCCCACTAATTTGCAAGCATTATGATAAAATAATAAAAACTTCAAGATCCTTGCCTTTAAGAATCTTAAGAACTACAGATTTCACCTTCATTTGCCCTTATACTTTCATATCTACTATAATCATAGAAATATTCAATTCTGTTTCTCCTGTTATTCGTTCCATTTTCTTCAGAAGAGGATGGTTGTTATCTCATGCTCAATTCATAAAGCAGTAAAATTAACTTGAAGAAATGTTCAGAGATCATACCAAGAATTACTATAGTAAATAAATACACAAGTATCAGTTGGACAAAACTGAACATATATAATTAGTAAATTTGTCACTAGGTGCTGAAGGCCTAGAAAAATTGTTCACTCTATGTATTCTCTATAAATATTTTTTGGTTGAGTAAACGAATTAATGAAAATAATACTGCCTGTATCATTAGCCCTATGGGACTTCTAGAAAGGAATTAAATCAGTTAGAGTTTATTTTCTCATTTGTTGTAAAGGCAAAATCTTTGCTCTGCCCACTTCACATGGTATAGAAAACACCAAAACTGTAAAGTAAATAAAACAGCAACCCCCAGTGATATTGCAGATTCCTTTCCAGAAAAGCAAGTAGTTAATTTTTTGGCTTCCTACTACATATAAAAATTATGTTTGTATTATAACTGTAGTCTATTAAGTGTGCAGTTTCACTATGTTTAGAAATCAATGATTATATCTTAATTTTAAAATGCTCGATTGTTATAAAATGCTAAGGATCATCTGAGTCTTCAGTGAGTTGTGACCTTTTTGCCCATGGAGGCTCTTGCCTCAGTGTTGGCAGACTGATCAGGACAGCAGCTGAAGATGGGGGTGATGGGGCAATTTCTTAGAATGAAACAACACTAAAGTTTGCTACTTCTATAAACTCTTCCTTTCACAAAAGATACATCTTTGTAGCATGTGATATTTGATATATGATAGTGTTTTGCCCTCTGTAGAACTTCTTTCAAAATTGCAGTCAATCCTCTGAACTCCTCCACTGCTTTATCAACTAAGTTAGCAGGTATTTTCTAAATCCTTTGTTGTCATGTCAACAAAGTTGACAGCCTCTTCCCCAAGAGTAAATCTCATCTCCAGAAACTACCATATTTTGCTGTGTATAATGCTCACTTTCTTGCCCAAATTTTTGCAGGAAAAATAAGGATGCATATTATACATAGGTAGTTAGGTTCAAGATTAGGGGAGCTCAGTGTGCCTTCCAGGGGCTGCCACACCCTCCTGCCAGGGCCTGCCAGGTGTAGGGAGCTCCAGAATTCAGGATCAAGTGGGAATGGGTGGGAATCAGCCTCCAGGCAGTGAGGTGATCAGGGGGTGGGAGGTCATGGGGCTGATAAAGCTGCAGCCATGTGGGCAGATGACTGAGGCCTGGACTCACAGAGGGGACCATGTACCCCACTCAGACCCCTGGGACCCATCTAGCTGCCTGCAGAGCCTGTGTCCTCAGAAGCTCCTGCCCCATTGGTCATATGCATGGCCATTTCAGTCATAGCCCTGATGTGGCTGGGAAGGAAGGTTTCCTGAAAGAACTTGAGGAAAATCAGTGTAGACCTGCACTGTCCATTATAGTAGCTGCTAGAAATATGTGGTTGTTTAGATTTAAATTAATAAAATTTAAATAGTATCCCATGAGAAAAGGGCTGCCCTTTTTTAGGAGTAAAAACAAATTGTATTTTGGGTGTTGGTTTGATTTCTGGTTTGGTTTTACATTTGCTCCAAATCTATTTAATTGTTGAAGATTGTAACACTTTCATTCTTCTGTAACCTTAATGTGAAAAAAGACAGCACAATTCTCCATCCAAATCCTCCATCTACAATTAGAAAGAAATGTCATCCAGTGTTAAACATTTCCAGTAATGTGATAGGGCTGAATGTTGGGACCCGTCCAAATAGAACTGTCCACCCAAGAAAGAAAGAGTGCACCAATCTCTCCCTGCCCCCGAACCCCCTCACACTCTTAGATTCCCACCCCACCCTAACCCACATGATGACTTTTTTCCTGACCTCAGTGGGCTTTGCACCTGAGTGAATAAAGGTCACATTCATTCATGTCTTAAAATAACCTCTCATTTTCAGTCCTGAATCTCTCATAGTGTTTTCTAAATCATCTATATTCATTCAAATTTATGGCATGGATAATTTTCTTACACTGTATTGGAAGCTATTGATCTACTCTCTAATACTGTAAGGGTACACAGGAAAAGTCTTATCCCTCTTTCACCTGACAACATTTCAGTTACTTTAAGATAGCTGTCATGCCCTGCTGCTTCCAAGTCTTCTAGTTTTCTAAGGCTAAATGTGTATCATCAATTTCATCAATCATTCCTTCCTGTCAATAGAAATTGGGTATTATTTTCTCCAGGTCAACTCAGTTGCCAAGGGATTAATTTCCAACCTTGAGTTAATCACTACCTTAGACTTTGTGAAGTGCAAGAAGCAAGATCAATAACTTCAATATATTTTTCTGTTAACCAAAAATATATCAGGGAAGCTATTATTAATCAGGCAATTGGTGAGCTTCTGTTTTCTACCTATAGACATCAAGAAGTTTTAATACTATTAAATGTTATATAAAGTCTTCAATAAAAGTCTTTGAACAACACTTTTATGACTGGTCTTTGTTTATGACAAAGGAATAATACAATGAAAAAGAAAAATATTGTATGACCTCGGGTGTTTTCATAAAAAGTGGAGGGAAAATGACAAAAAAATTAAAATTAAGATGTAAAGGAAAAAAAAACTCTCTTTAGGTTGTGGTATATCACAGAAAAGGAAGAGTTATAAATCATCAGGGGAAAAGTTGGTAATTTGAATTCAATAAATTGAACTACATCTTCATAAAAGAAGATTTAATAACGAAAAAAGAAAATCCATAAGTTGAATAAAATTATTTTAAAAAACATAAACTGTCAAATATTGGTAACCAGTGAATACAAATAGCTCATAGCAAATAAGAATAATTTAAAATGTCCAATATGAAAAACAGGCAAATGTTTTGAAATGGCCAAGAAAAGATGCTCAAACTTACTATTGAAACAGCAACATAAAGTCTAATTAATTAAAGTTATACCCATCAAATCTGCAAAACACATGTTAAAGGTTAGTAGTAGAAGTGAGAAAACATTAGATCTTATTCACTGCTAATATGAATTCAAATTGATATACCAACTTTGAGAGCAATTCAGAAACATCAAGTAACTTATTTGGTAACATGAAAAATTTTAAATAATCTCGATATCCATTGGGAATGAAAAGAACACATATTGACATGTAATCACAAAGCTGAGTATGCTACAATATTAAATAAATGGGCTATCAGAGTCACATTTCTTAATTTCAATAGTTCTGTAAAATTGTGTTAAACAAAAAAAATGTGCTTAAATCTTGAAAGATTTATGTAAATTCTTGGCAAAACTAATAAATCACTGAGGAAAGAACATACACCAACACTTAGGTGGAGTGATTTTAGAGGAGAGGCAAGCTATTATCATCAGGAAAAGTTCTGGAAGAGGACTTCAACTGATTCTTGAACTTTTAATGTCTTCAGAATATTCCTGTGGGAACATGGGGAATGTAGTTTTGTTCAATGTGTACAGAGTTTTAGTTCCGGAAGTTGGAAAAGTTGTAAAGATGTAAATGAATTTGAAGGCATTAATTAAACTTAATGGCTTCAAGTTGGCTTGCCTAAACATTATTAAAATGTTAATTTTTATGTAGTTTGTATTTTACCCCAATAAAAATATATCTCTAAAGAAAATATGGGAAAATATTAAAATTTATTTAAACTGAGTGGTGATTTGTATAAGTTGTTTAAAATTTGCCTAAGTTTTAAAATAAATTATTCCCATAGTTTCCTATTTGAAATATTTTATAAGGCAAAATATAAAATAAAATAATTACAAAAGTATATATGTGAATTATAACTGCTAAAGACAGAAATCATATTATGAAGATAATAGGGTGCTTTGTTTACTTAATGTAAATGTTACTAAAATTTTGTATTGAGAATGTTTTCATACATTATTTTCACAGGTCAAAAATAAAAATAAAATCATATGTATGTGTCACATAAATGTCATATATGTATATGATATATACCATGTCAGAAGCCTATACTTTATACGCACAGAGTAAGCCTGTACCTATACACACAGAAACTAAATGCTGAGTCTAACTAGCATAAATTGAAACTAAGGCTAAAATCATCTCTGTTTTCAATTATAAGTATCATCTTGAATACATTTAGCATTTGTGGGGTACAATGTGTTGATTTTGTTATACAATTTGGAGTGCTTAACATCAAACTAATCAATATAGATTTCACCTCCTTTAATTATTATATTAAGACACTTCTAGTCTTAACAGATTTGACTTGTACCCTTGCAATATGCTCCATAGGTGTAGTCCCTCCATTTACCTTCCCTCTATCAAACCTCCCTCCTCCCCTCCCTCCCCCTCTACTTCTCTCCTTCATCCTGGGTTATAGTTGTGATCTGTCTTTCATAAGAAAGTGTGAGTAATTATAAATTGGTTTCATATGTATTGAGTACATTGGATTCTTTTTCTTCCATTCTTGAGATACTTTACTAAGAAGAATATGTTCCAGCTCCATCCATGTAAATATAAAAGAGGTAAAGTCTCCATCTTTTTATAAAGCTGCATAGTATTCCATGGTATACATATAGCACAATTTATTAATCCATTCATGGGTCAATGGGCACTTGTGCTTCTTCCATGACTTGGCTATTATGAATTAAGCTACAATGAACAATCTTGTGCAAATATCTTTGTTGCAAAGTGATTTTTGGTCTTTTGGATATACACCTAGTAGAGAAACTGCAGGATCCAAAGGCAGGTCTACTTTTAGATCCCTGAGTGATCTCCAAACTTCTTTCCAAAAGGAATGTATTAGTTTGAATTCCCACCAGCAGTACAAAAGTGTTCCCTTTTCTCTGCATCCACACCAACATCTGTAGTTTTGGGATTTTGTTATGTGGGCTATTCTTACTGGAGTTAGATGGTATCTCAAAGTGGTTTTGATTTGCATTTCTCTGATTAAAGATGATGAGCATTTTTTCATATGTCTGTAGACCATGCTCCTGTCTTCTTCAGAGAAGCTTCTGTTCAAGTCTCTTGCCCACAATGAAATGGAATTACTTGTTCTTTTCTTATTGATAAATTTGAGTTCTCTGTGGATTTTTTAACAGACTTTTGTCAGAAACATAACCTGAAAATATCCTCTCCCATTCTGAGGGCTGTCTACTTGCTTTACTTACTGTGTTTTTGGCAGTGCAGAAGATTTTTAGTTTGATCACATCCCAGTAATGTATTTTTGGTGTTGCTTCAATTGCCAGGGGTGTCCTCCTCCTAAAGTATTCTCCGGGCCAATTTCTTCAAGTGTTTCCCCTGCACTCTCTCCAAGAATCTTTATAGTTTCATGTCTTAAGTTTAAATCTTTTGTCCATTGAGAGTCAATTTTTGTTAGAGGTGAAAGGTGTGAGTTCAGTTTCAGTCTTCTACAAGTCACTAGAGAGTTTGCCCAATACCATTCGTTAAATAGGTAATCTTTCCCTCAATTTATATTCTGAAACCGTCTGCTATCTGACTTTCAGATATCTCTTGCCATGTTTTGGAAGTACTCCTCGATTATCTCTTGGAGTACAGCATCTGTGCCTTTCAGAAAAACCTAGTCACCTTTAGAAATTCCTATCAGGTGAATGTTTGCTTTTTTGAAGATCAAACAACTCTCTGAGAAAATGATCTGTTTTTTCTTTCCACTTTTCTTTTTCTTTAAGTGTTTGGGAGTATTTGAAAGCTTTGTCTTCAATGTTAGAAATCCTTTCTTCTGCCTGCTCCATTCTGAGGGATTCTACTGTAATTCTCATATCTTGGAGGGCTGTAAATTCTTTTCTAAATGTTTCAAAATCTTTGGTGATTTTGTCTTTGAATTCGTTGAATTCTTGAGACAACTTCTGAATTATTCCTAGAATTTCTAATTCCAGCTTTACTTCCATTCTGTTAATCTTATTTGCCATCCAAATTCTAAACTCAATTTTTGACATCTCAGCCATTTGTTTATGAATGGGATCTTCTGGCATGTCTGCTTCTTTGTCCTTCCTAGGGGAGTTGATCTGCTCTGATTATTCATGTTTCCAGAGTTTTTCTGCTGATTCTGCCCCATGATTTTTTTTCACCGTTTGGCTAGATAAGTAGGCAAGGTGAAATTGGATTGGGGGCTCATGGAGATGTGATTAACCAGCCCTTTGCCAAAGAGCTGGGACTGGTGACTACTGCTTTTCCCCTACAGCTGTGCAAAGGACTTGTACAGTACTACAGCCTGAGAATCTGGGGGAACTGCTTGGTGTGGTGGGGCTATATTCAGCTGGTCTCTGTCCAATCCTAGTGAATCAGTGACTGAGTTAAAGTCTCAGCTGAAATTTGCTTCCTTAGAGTAGCAGCTTGTCTCAGCAGAGGTGATGTGTAGTTACCATTCTTCTCTCTCAGTTCAGCTCCCAATCTTCAGCTTTATTGGGTACTTGATGGTCATTATCCTTCCCTCTGGACAGGAGCTTCTGTTGAAAGCTGGCTCCAGTCGGCCAGCTGGTGACTTGTGCCATTCTATTCAAAATGACTGTCAGCTTCTTTTCTGGTAATTCTTAGAGATGAGTTTTTCTCCTCTCTTTCTCTGTCCCCACCCCATCTCCCTCTCACTCTCTGTTATTCTAGACAACATAGGTGAATATATGGGGCCTGGAATTGCATATTGCTTTTGTAATCATGAGGAAAACACAGAGCAGAGAACATTAAACTAGACAGTCAACAAGAGATAGAGTTCAGAACTCTGATCCAATTATACCTGAAATTTATATACTGACACTAGACCTTTTAAGTTAATAAAAATAAATAAATACCCATATTATTTTAAAGACTAAGGATAAAGTGGATTATCCTTAAAATTATAAATGAAAATATCTTTTCTAATAACAAAATCTGATTCAAGAAAGAGGAGTGTAACATGTAACCCTAAATGTGAAATGATTTGCAATTAGGTGAGAATAATAAAATAAGCTTTCTGGGTTTAAAAAATTGGTAATTTTGCTACTTAGTTAATTTTTTTTCTGAAACTACAATTCCTTAACTAGCAGAGCATATGCTGAAAGGCTACAGTACTTAGATATTTGGCAGCTTTTCAATATACCACATTGTGCTGGCTACTTGCTGCAGCCTAATGACATGGTGCTAGAATGAATGTTTGCACTAATGGTGACCATTTCGAGATTAGAGAGGGAAGAAAACACTGCTTTTCTAGAGACCTTTTCTGAATATAATCTGCAATCCAAATTGACTGAGAGGCCAAACCTCTATCCCAGCAGGTGTCAGCAGAGATAAGGAAGAAGTAGGTATAGTAAGAACACAATTGGTGTGTCCAGGAATAGAAAGCCCAGATCCAATGCACCTGTGTTCAACATGCTCCATTTGGAAAAGCTATCAGGACTCATCAGAAACATGCAGCTTAGTTCAACCTGGAGCAAAGAGTAGACTATTTGACCTTATCTTCTAACCTATCCTTTACATTGCCTAGTCAATCTGAGGGTAGTTACTAAGCAGTGTGAACAAGCCCACACTGACCACTAACAACAACAAAAAAGAGTCTAGGCTCAAATATGTACATGCAAGACAGTCAGAAACATCTCTGGCTTTGGTTATAATATCTGAGCAAATAGGCCAGAGGCCCACAGATTTTCAAACAGTTCTTTATTAAAGAAACTCCATCCTGATTTATCATCTCATTTTTGCCCAAATCATAGGATCACCTTCATCTTTTAATGAATAGTAACAAAAAATGTCCCACAAAAGCAACCAACATCTTGGTTTTCACATAAATTTCTTCACAATCAAGTCACTCTTATCGATTTCAACTAAAAGATACAATTTTTCCAGGTCATTTTGATCTTTGTGACAAATATTTAAGAATTTTCTTCTTGGTATATTTTTTTCTAGTGAATTTGTTTCTCAAAAGTCAGTAAATTTCCATTACATGATGACTATGAAGTGGCAAACAAATTAGCAGCTCACATAATTCAAGTCAGGCTGACCTTTTATTTGGTGATTTGTTCTGGGAAATACAGTTTAAAGGATAATGTATATTCAGCTCAAAGCAACAAGGAGTGAGGGCAAATCATTTGCTAGATTATTAGATTAAATGTTTGGAAAATAATGCAATAGCACAATTGCTATTCATTGCAACGTTTGTGGGAGAGAGCTACACATCTGTTCCTAAATGTTTAGAATGGGAAGCCCCAAGGAGGTCAGGAGCTGCTTCACTCATGGTTTTGTCTTCTATCAACCACATATTTTGGGCTCATCTTTTCATTATTGAACATTCAAAACAAAGCATTTTGGAATCATAAAACTCTATATAAAAAGTCTATCATTGTTAGAACACAGAGCCCCAGAATTGTCTAGTGACATTATATTGAGCAGAATTATGAATTAAATAAAACATATTTTATTTAGAAATCAAACTGTGGCTCTAGAGGATGCTATAATATACCTATAGTAATAAAGTGACGATATCCAATTAAAGTTATATTCTCTTTGAATCTAAACTGGCCTGTGCACATCAGTCTTTCCATTGCAGCATGTTGCAACAAAGCGTTACCTTGAATAAATTATTTAAGAGAAATGCAAACACAATGGGCTCATGGGCTACAGCAAAATAAATTTTTCTGATTTAGTTTTGTCATAAGTGAAACAATCAAAAAGCCTATCTTTTTTCTTTCATATTATAATTTACTTGAGAGAGAAATTGATACAGGAAAACATCTACTTTTTAAAAAGACATCAAGGTATTGTCCTAAGCACAATTTTCCAAGTAGCTCCAGGCACGTGTGTTTAGAAGGGTTACCCCTTTCAGAGAATCTGTGTATGGCTTTCTGAATTTCTCTTGCAACTTTGGACTTTATATGTGTGCTACTAAAGGAAAAAGAGGATGTTAAGTTTTCTGACTAGGAAAGGGATCTCAAAGTTGTAATCTAGTGAAGCCATGTTTGTAAAACTGAAGTCTTTGTCCTATGATATGAGTTACCAGGCTAAGGACAACTATTTTCTATCTTAAATAGGCATGAACCTTTTGGGTTTATTGGATGCAGGGACTACAACAGATGAGCCTCTGGTTTGGGCCAGCAGTCCCCAGCATTTTTGGCTCCAGGGAACTGGTTTCATGGAAGATAATTTTTCCATGAACTGGGGGAGATGGAGTGGATGGGGATGATTTGGGGATGATTCAAGCACATTACATTTATTGTGTACTTTATTTCTATTATTATTACAATGTGATATATAATGAAATAATTATACAGATCCTCATAATCCAGAGAGCCCTGAGATTGTTTACTGCATTCTTATCTGGGGGTGAATGGAAGACAGTTATTACCATAGTGTGCTTCTTATGTCCTCAACTCCATTTCAGATCATCAGAAATTAATTCCCATAAGGAGCCCCAATCTATGTTCCTCACATACGCAGGTTACAGTAGGTTCACACTCCAATGAGAATCTAATGCTGCTGCTGATCTGACAGGAGGCAGAACTCAGACAGTGATATGAGATGGGAACAGCTATAAAAACAGATACAACTTAGTTTGCTCATCCCCCACTCACCTCCTGCTGTGTGCCGCAGTTCCTAATAAGCCAGAGATGGTACCGAACTGTTGTCCAGGGTTGAGGACGACGATTTTAGGCTGTTGGCTTTTTGGAAAACATTTAGTATACTTTAACATAACTTTTCCAAATAGTCCGGCAAATTCTATTTGGGAAACTCAGAAATTTAAAGGTGAGAAACCATCCCTACTTCTAGAAAGGAAATCAAAGACCCTGGGCATGTATGTTGTGATGATTAATTTATGTGTCAACTTGACTGACACAAAAGGCGCTCAGATATTTGGTCAAATATTTTTTGGATATTTTTGTGAGTGGATCTCAGCTAATCAGTTATAGACCTGAATAGAACAAAAAGGCTATCCTCCTCGAGAATAAAATTTAAAAAAAATTCCTTTTGCCTGATTGCTTTCTAACTAGGACATTTGCTTTTTCCTGCCTTTAGGCTCAAACTATAGTCTTAGGTCTTTAGCCTGCCTGCTTTGACCTGGAACTACACCATTAGCTCTCCTTAGCTTGTTGACTCACCTTGCAGACCATGTGACTTTTCAGCCTCCATAATCTCATGAACAGATTCTTTGTACTCTTGTTTTTCTCTCTAACTGCAGTAGTTTTCTCCTCATTATTATTATTGTCATTGCTGTAAAATGTAGGTATTTAGTAATCAATGACAGAAAAACAGGAAGATTGACTGGGGCTCTCTGTTTCCTCTGCTGATACAGGAAACAAACAAAGTTTCAGAATGCTCAGTTATATCATGTATTGGTACAAAAAGTTAACTGAACCTCCACAGAAATATTTTTCACAAGTGAGAATATGATTTTCAGATTTTTGACCTCAAACATTACCTATATCTTAGGATATGTTTTGAGGAATCCACCATTTTTAACTTTTCAAATATTCCTTTGAATAATCTTTACAGAGTTATTAAGAATTACATGAAGTCTATGTTGGCCAACTGGATGAAAGTATTTCTAATTGTATATGGAAACAACACACTGTACCCCATGATAGTATTAATGTGCACAAACATGATTCAATAATAGAAATAAAAAATCAACACATTGTACCCCACATATGCATAAATGTATTCATGATCTATGTGTACATGACTTAATAAAAAAAGAAACTTTCTTTCTTTCAAACTAAAAAAAAAAGAATTACAGTAAACTTAGAAAAGGAAGTGAGTTTCATGAATTTTCTTTTCTCATTCATATCTGAGCATATATAGAAAAAGCACTTGAAAGCAAAGAAGGAATTGATTGTATAATGGAAGTAAAGAGACTGCAGTGAGCCAGTTTGAAAGGCTTTTGAAGGTAACAGAATTGGCTCCCTACAGGTCAAGGAAAAAGAGTGGGCTGGCAAGAATACAGCGCTAATGTTTAAGAAACTGTAAGAAAGCCTGAATAAGATTAGGCTTGCTTATGAGCAAGATGCAATTTCAACACAAGATTTTTGTGATAGATTCTGTTGTTTATGCTTGACCAGCACGGCTTTCTGCAACCCATGTGGAGTTGGTGGGCTGCCAAACAGAATGCTATCCCTCTGGCTAAAATAATTATCCAACAATGGCCATAAGACTTCCGAATGCCTAGCACAATGCCTTCTATATGGAACTGGGATGAGATAAACACTCTTTCTTCTGTGACAGAAAACACTGAGTTTTGCAAGCCTGGACTGGTCACAGGCACATTCCTACTTCACCATTCCTCATCCTGACAAAAAGAAAGAAAATAGCCAACACATGAACACAAACACAAAACTCTTAAAGGGAAAGATTACTCATGAAATTATTCAAGGCCTTCAAGTTCTTGGTGCCAACTCTACCATGGACTTCAGAGCAGTCTTAGTATCTTTTTCACCTGAAATGAGTACAAGTCCAGGGTTTATTGGTGGCAAACAAAAGCCCTAATGCAGTAATATGTTAGGTTGAAAAGGCTATTATCTACAGATGCATATGGCATTCTCTTTTTATCTATTTATTTTTTGCGTTCTCATTTTAAACGTAGCTGTAATGAAACTAGATAATTGTGATGTCTGGGTGTGGTGGCTCACACGTAGTTCTCTGAGGGGCCAAGGCAGGTGGATTGATTGAGCTCAGTTGTTCCAGGCCAGGCTGAGAAAGATGGAGACCCCATCTCCACTAAAAATAGAAAAACTAGCCAGGCATCATGGTGAGTGGAGTACCTATAGTCCCAGCTACTCAGGAGGCTGAGGCAAGAGGGTTGCTTAAGCCCAGGAGTTTTGAGGTTGCTGTGAGCTCTGACACCATGGCACTCTACCCAGGATGACAGCATGAGATTCTGACTGAAAAAAAAAAAATTGGTCTGTTCAAGAGATCTATTTCTTCTTGGTTAAGTCTAGGGTGATTGTGATTCCAGGTATTGATCCATTTCCACCACATTGTCAAATTTTTGAAAATTTCTGGGCATAGAGTTTCTTCTAGTACTCAGAGATGATCTCTTGTATCTCTGTGGCATCTGCTGTTAATTCCCCTTCATCATTTCTGATTGAGGTTATTAGAGATTTTACTTTTCTGTTTCTAGTTAATCTGGCCCAAGGTTTATCAATTTTATTTATTTTTTTGAAAAACCAACTTTTTGTTTCACTAATTTTCTGAATGATTCTTTTGTTTTCAATTTTGTTAATCTCTCTCTCACTTAATTTTGGCTCTTTTCTTCTACTAGTTTTGGGATTAGATTGGTCTTCCTTTTCCAGTTCCATAAGATGGTTCATGAGTTTGTTGATGCAGTCTCTTTCTGTTTTTCGAATGCAGGCATCTAATGTAGGCATCTAATGATAGATTTCCCTCTTTATTTTTTTATTAAGTCATATACACATAGATCATGAATACATTTGTGGGGTACAATGTATTGATTTTTCTAATAAAATTTGAAGTTCTTACATCAAACTACTTAATATAGCTATTGTCTCATTTACTTGATTATTATGTTAAGAAATATTGTGTTCTCTACTTAATAGATTTGACTTGTACCCTTGCAATATGCTCCATAGGTGTGGTCCCACCATTTACCCTCCCTCTATCAAACCTCCTACCTCTCCTCCCTTCCCCTTCCATTTCTCTCCTTCATCCTGGCCTACAAGTTTATAAGAAAGTATGAGTAAATATAAATTTGTTTCATAGAAGTACTGAGTACATTGGATACTTTTTCTTCCATTCTTGAGATACTTTGCTAAGAAGAATATATTCCAGGTCCCTCCATGTAAAAATAAAAGAGGTAAAGTCTCCATCTTTTTTAAATGGTGCATAGTATTCTATGGTATACATACACCACAATTTACTAATCCATTCATGGGTTGAGGGGCACTTGGGCTTCTTCCATGACTTGGTTATTACAAATTGAGCTTCAGTGAACAATCTGGTGCAAATATCTTTTTTGCAAAGTGATTTTTGGTCTTTGTATATACTCCTAGTACAGGAATTTCAGGATCCAATGGCAGGTCTATTTTTAGATCCCTGAATGTTCTCCAAACTTCTTTCCAAAAGGAACGTATTAGTTTATATTCCCACCAGCAGTGCAAAATTGTTCCCTTTTCTCCACATCCACACCAACATCTGTAGTTTTGGAATGTTTTTATGTGGGCTACTCTTACTAGAGTTAGATGATATCTCAAACTGGTTTTGATTTGCATTTCTCTAATGATTAAAGATGATAAGCATTCTTTCATATGCCTGTAGACTATAAATTTGTCTTCTTCAGAGAAGCTTCTGTTCAAGTCTAAGATATCTATAAAGAGAACTATGAAATCTTAAGAAAAGAAATATCTGAAGATGTCAACAAATGGAAAAACATACCATGCTCATGGCTGGGAAGAATCAACATTATTAAAATGTACATACTACCCAAAGCAATCTACAGATTTAATGCAATCCCTATTAAAGCACCTCTGTCATACTTTAAAGATCTGGAAAAAATAGTGCTTAATTTTATATGGGAACAGAAAAAACCTTGAATACCTAAGACATTACTCAGAAATAAAAACAAATCAGGTGGAGTCACGTTATCAGACTTCAGACTATACTATAAATCTATAGTGATCAAAACAGCATGGTAGTGGTACAAAAATAGAGAGGTAGATATATGGAACAGAATTGAGAACCAAGAGATGAATCCAGACACTTATCATCATTTGATCTTTGATAAGCCTATAAAAATATAAATTGAGGGAAAGACTCCCTATTTAACAAATGGTGCAGAGTGAATTGGCTGGTGACTTGTAGAAGACTAAAACTGGACCCACATCTTTCACTATTAACAAAAATTGACTCTCACTGGATAAAAGACATAAACTTAAGACATGAAACTATAAAGATTCTTGGAGAGAGTGCAGGGGAAACACTTGAAGAAATTGGCCTGGGAGAAAACTTTATGAGGAGGACCCTGAGGGCAATTGAAACAATACCAAAAATATATTACTGGGATCTGATCAAACTAAAAAGCTTCTGCACTGCCAAGAACACAGTAAGTAGAGCAAGTAGACTGCCTTCAAAATGGGAGAGGATATTTTCAGGTTATGTTTCTGACAAAGGTCTGATAACCAAAATCCACAGTGGAAAGAACGAGTGATCCCATTTCCCTATGGGCAAGATTTCCCTCTTAAGACTGCTTTTGAGGTATCCTACAGGTTTTGGTAACATATGTCTTCATTTCTTCATTGTTGTTATTTTTGAGAAATATAATAAATTCTTCTTTTATTTTTTCCTGAACCCAACTATCATTGAGCATAAGGTTGTTTAATTTCCAAGTCTTTGTGTGGGATGAACGTTTTTGTTGGAGTTGAGTTCCACGTTTATTGCCTTATGGTCTGAGAAGATACAAGGTATAATTTATATTCTTTTAATTTTGCTGAAGTTTAATTTGTGTCCTAGAATGTGGTTGATTTTGGAGTACATACCATGGATGACAAGAAAAATATATATTCCTTAGCTTTGGGATGGTGTGTTCTGTATATGTCTTTTAATACCATTTGTTCTAGGGTCATATTTAAGTCCTTTCTATCTTTGTATAGTTTCTGTTTAGAGAATCTGTCCAGTTCTATCAGAGGGGTGGCAAAGTCCTTGAATATTATGGTGTTATGAGATATCTTATTGCTCAGACCCATTAAGAGACCTTAGACTTGAACAGAAGCATCTCTGAAGAAGACAAGTGTTTCATAAATCTGGGAGTATTTAAGCTGGGTACATAAAAGAACATACAACCCTGGCTGGGTGCCGTGGCTCAAGTTTGTAATCCTTGCACTCTAGGAGGCTGATGTGGGTGGATTGCCTGAGCTCACTGGTTAAAGACCAGCCTGAGCAAGAGTGAAACCCTGTCTCTAAAAATAACTGGATATTATAGTGGGCACCTGTAGTTCCAGCTACTCAGGAGACCTAGGCAGGAGGATCGC
>NW_003852490.1:538759-573405 GCF_000181295.1 Otolemur garnettii
AAAAAAAAAAAAAGGAAAAAAAAAGGAACACACAATCCCTATTCAAAAAATGGTGCTGGGAAAACTGAATAATCACATGTACGACTGAAACTGAACCCATACCTCTCATCACTTACAAAAATTGATTCAAGGTGGATAAAATTGGGCTGGACACAGTGGCTCATGCTTGTAATCCCAGCACTTGGAGGCCAAGGCAATTGGATTGCCTGAGCTCACTGGTTTGAGACCAGCCTGAGACAGAGTTTATTTTGTCTCTAAAAATAGTCAGATGTTGTGGTAGGTACCTGTAGTTCTAGCTACTCAGGAGGCTGAGGCAAAAGAATCACTTAAGCCAAGGAGTTTGAGGTTGCTGTGAGTTATAACGGAATTCTACCAAGGGTGACAAAGTGAGACTCTGTCTTACAAAAAATGAAAACAAAACAAGACAAAACAAAAAAAACTACTGAAGGATAAAAGATTTAAATCTAAGGCATGAGACAATAAAAATCCTTGAAGAAAGTGTGGGGAAAACACTTGAAGATATCAGCTGGGGTAAGATTTATGAAGAAGACTTCCATGGAAATTGCAACAACAAAAATAAATAAATGGGACTCAAACTGAAAAGCTTCTGTGCAGTTAAGGAAACAACAACCAAAGCAAATAGACAACCTTCAGAATGGGAAAAGATATTTGCATATTATGAATCAGACAAAAGCTTGATAGATCCAGACTAGGATCTATAGAGAACTCAAATCAATCAACAGAAAAGATCCCGTAATCCCATATGTCACTGGGAAAGACACATGAATAGAACCTTCTAAAGAAGACAGATGAATGGCTAACAAACATACGGAAAATGCTCATCATCCCTAATCATCCGAGAAATGCAAATCAAAACTACTCTGAGATATCATCTAATTCCAGTGAGAATGGCACACATCACAGAGTCTCAAAGCTGCAGATGCTGGCGTGGATGTGGACAAAAGGGAACACTTTTACATTGCTGGTGGGCCTGCAAACTAATGCAACCTTTTTGGAAGGAAGTATGCAGAATCCTCAAAGAACTCAAATTAGAGAAGAACTCCAATTACACCTCCCATTTGATCCTGCAATTCAGGAAAAAAAAATATTTTATCATAAGGACATTTTCACTAAACTGTTTATGGCAGTTCAATTTACAACTGCCAAACTGTGCAAACAGCCTAAATGCCCTCCAATCCAGGAATGGATTAACAAACTGTGGTATATGTATACCATGAATTACTATTCAGCCACTAAAAAAGATGGAGAATTTACATCTTTTGTATTAACGGAGGTGGAACATATTGTTCTTAGCAAAGCATCTCAAGAATGGAGAAGCAAGAACCCAATGTACTCAATTCTAACATGAAGGCAGTAGATGAGCTAATACAAGGTGGGGTAGGTGGGGTAGGGGAATGAGCAAGTGGGGAGAGGGGAAAAGGGAGAGGGTTGGGGGTCATGATGTATAGCACATCTCTTGAAGATGGAACACAATTCTAAGAGGGACTTTATCTTACAAATGCAATTGTAAGATTGCATTATTTGTTATTTGTGTCTAATTATTTGTGCCCTCAAAGAATACCAAACAATAAAAAATAATATATATTTTTTTTAAGTTACATGTTTATCTCCAACGTCACCTTGCAGATTTGATAAAAGGGAACTTCTTTTAGGGACAAGAAAATTTTATAAACACTTTGAAAAATCATTTTCTTTCAAAATTGTATCAAAATATTTATCAACATTTAACTAATCATTACTTTTAGAAATTAAGGGGATTTATCACAAACTTGTAAAAAAATTTATTCGCATTGGGTCCTACTCAGAGGAAAGACTTGTAAAATATTTATTCTCTGATTCTAACATTTCTGAATGTCATTACAGATGAGAAATGTAATTTATTTCAAATTAAAATAAAAATTCATTAAATACTCTTTTGTATGTAGCTATCAATTCAAAGTTTTGCTTATTTTAACCAAACCAGCTATTTAGGTTATTTTCATTTTATTATTTTCACTGTTTCTTTATTTTCATAAAATAACCTGTTGTGGTGAATAATTTATTTATGTCAATGTGGAGGTTAACTATTATGAATGTTTGTAATTATTTCTGAAAATTTTTTTTTTAATTCAGATAAGATGAAAGTTTTCTTTCCCTTCAAGGGAATATTTTAGACTTTAATAATGACATAAAGTGAGTAATTACACTATTTAGAGAAATTTAGATAATTTTTTTTCATGATGTGTTGAATTTTAATCAGGGGAATAATTTTTACCTTTTGGATCATTGATCCTTCGTTAACCTGATAATACATATGTATTTGTGTGTGTGTACACAAGTACTGGGCCCAGGGCTCAAAGCTAGCATAAGTCAAATACACCTCATGTGGCTGTTAAACTATTTAGCAGGAAAATATATTCATGTTATATCTATATATCCACATCTACAAATCCATTTCTAAATGGCTGAGTAATAGCTCATAATTTTGTTTTTTATTTTTATTTAATTATTTGTTCAAAATATGACAATAGTATAAAAGGTTTGGTTAGATGGATTGCTTTTGTGCAACCCCACTAGTAGGTATTTGCCCAAAAGAAAAAGAAGTCATTTTATCAAAAAGACATGTGCACTCAAATGTTTATTCCAGCCTATTGTTTAGAAGTGTCTAATTTATTTAACTTGAGAGGAACTAATTCTTTAATAGGGAAGAAGATCACATACTAGAGTATGTTTTCTTTGTGAGGAGAGGAAAGATTGCTTAAATTATAAAGTTAAATTTTTCAGTAAGACTTCCACTAGTGTGTCTAGTTTGCTTCGTTTTGTTTCATTTTGTTGAGAGTTTTATCACTGTTGATCCCCTGAGAAAATTTGATAACCATAAAATCACAAGGAAAATGGAGGGTTATTAATTAGGTATTTTCTTATCAGGTCTAACAGAACTCATATAATAATAACAGTTATGTGGAAAAAAACCAATGGGAAATACCAAACATAATTGCAGCTAAGTCCATGACCAGCTAATCATGGTACAGTTTAATCAGTAACGAGGAGAGTTACCTTAGGTTTCACTGAGCTTATGAGATGAATGTAAACCAAGAGAACCCATATTGCGGCTTAGTTATGAGGGTTATTCAGTGAAGTGGAATTTAATCTGGAAATTGCCAAGTGTTTTAAATTACATGTTTTTACATATTTAAGACACAAATGAAATATTAAATCTGAGCATGTTATCCAGATTTTGAGGAGATAAGCTCATGTTCAGAGTATCAGGGTCTCAGTGTCAGTGACCTACACCATAGTGACCCAATCTTGAGGGAAGAAAACTTCTCTATGTTAATTATTTAAGTTTTAACTTGACATGACTTTAAAGAAAATATCTTGGCTCTATTTGTATTAGTTTGCTATTGTTGCCCTCCCGAATTGCAGTAAACACAATGGCTTGAGAGAACACAAAGTTAATCTCTTACATTTCTTGAGTTCTGCATTCTAAAATAAAGATGTTAGAATGGCTGTGTTTCTTCTGGAGACTTCAAGGGAAAATCTATTGTCTTGCTTTTTCAAGTTTCTGGAAGCCACCAACCTTACTTGGCTAATGGTATCTCTCTCCATCTTCAAAACACATTACTCCAACATCTGGTTTCACTGTCAGTCACTTCTCAGTTTTCAAAGTTTGATCCACTTGCCTCTTTTATATTTACAATATGACTGTTGTGATTTCATTGGGCCCACATGGATAACCCAGAATTGTCTCTCCATTTGAAGATCCTTAATTTCATCACAGCTGGAAAGTCCCTTTTACCACATTTACTTACCATACCACAGTAACGTCCTCACTGTGTCTCCGGAATAGAAAGTGGACTTTGTTTAGTGTGGTAGGTAGCATCTAAAAAGAATGGTATAATATATATTCTTTACAGCCAAGAAGAGTGTAATGTTTTGGAGAGGGAGAAGTTCCCTACATGTGAGCTTAAATA
This sequence comes from Otolemur garnettii, assembly GCF_000181295.1. Classification (NCBI taxonomy): domain Eukaryota; kingdom Metazoa; phylum Chordata; class Mammalia; order Primates; family Galagidae; genus Otolemur; species Otolemur garnettii. The sequence goes on from NW_003852490.1 coordinate 542,734, forward strand.
CTCAGATAAACACCATCATAAATCATTAGACAGCAAGAAGGCTCAAAAGAAGTGTCTAGTAAGTAAAGAAGGAACAGCACAAATAGTCCCTATGACAGTTCAGACAAGGGAGAAATTTGTTGCTGAGATGTGTTTATAAAACTTCTGTGGTTTCAGGTAAGGGATCTGGTTAACTTCTGGGTGTGGCAGAACAGAGAAATTCTGGCTGGATTTGGGAGCAAAAGAAGGTGTTGCAGGTGAGTTAAACACAGGGAGGACGGGTGATGTTTGTGGGAAATTAGGCTCCCTTGAACTGAACTGGAAGGTACAAAATAATGTTGAGAAATAAAGTGAAAATAACATGTTTGGGCTAGAATGGAAGATACCTTGAAGGATAAATGCAGGATTTTAGATATTACCATTTAGACAAAGGCCAAAATACTACAGAGATGAAAGGAATAGATGGCAATGGGAAGAGCAGTGAACTAGAAGTTAGTTAGACCCTTTGGATTTTGCTCCATGAATGTGTCTAGCTTTGGCTTTTGTTTTTTCTCTCGCTGTATTTTTGGTGACAAATAAAACAAAGCAAAACAAAATGTGCCCAATCTATTTTCATATTGCTTTGAGGATGACCTGAGAATGTGTGTTAAAAATGTTTTACAACTGTAAAGCAGCATAAAATAAACTGTCTTACTAAAGTGTTAAGTAGATGAATGCCCTAACACAAGAAAATGCTTTATTTGTTCCAAAAATCATTGAAAGAGATGCTTTTGAGGTTAAAATAATCATCTTTCAGCCCTAAACAAAATGTGAAAAAATATATAATAATAAAAAGGTGGGGCAGGGAAGGAAGTTCATTTAATTTTTCCTTCTTATAATATTTTGAAAACAATTTTATCCTCAAATTTGGAGAAACAGGCAAATAAACAAAAGGATAAAGGTATTCTATGTAAAGAACCAGACTTTTACAGTGAGTTCTCATGATTTGATTTAAGTCTAATGAAGTTTACATGCTCATTCACAATTGAATAACGAATATGCATGCTTTAAAAATCTTCAGTTCTATGTTTTGTCTCTTCCATTCTTCATTAAAAAGGATAGTGATGAATAGACTCAATTATATGCAAACATCAATTGATGTATTTTACATTCACTAGTTTCAAGAGGTAACGTTTTGAGTTTGTTCCTATTAAATTTATAGTGCCGCTCTTGTGAGGACTCTTGAGTGGAAATGTTTCTTCATTAAGAAAAGGAATGTGATCAGCACATTGGAATGTAAATTTCATGGGCACAAGGGTTTCCTTACAGTATTTTAATAGACCTTGACTTCATGGTTCTCTTAGTTTAAGAATTTACCAGACATCAACAATAGTTCCTGGCATTTCCCATAAGCCTATAAACAGGTAAGAAAATATTAACAAGGCAGAGGAGGCTGTGTTTGATTTAGGTTTTTGAAACGATCTAAAATGTAATAATATTAAACTAGGCATGATTTAAACTTCTGAATGGAAAAAAGCACATTATTAATATTAATAAAATATTAATTTTATTTATAGCGTATTTATTTATAATTTTATTTTATCCCCATCTCCACCTCATGACCAAGTGTAACCACCATTAGATTATATACATATGTCATAGCCCACTGTGGGGACAGGATTAGGAAATACTGTTTGCTTTAAGGTATTTTCTCACTTTGAGTTACTTTGTTTCTCTGATTGTTTGGTAGTGTAAAAAATAAAAACTGAACACTTTGCATGATTACCTTTGAAGGTATTTGTTGATTTGATTTATGAATGAAACATGAAACATTTAACATTGTTGGGTACATAAGGCAAGACATTTGGTGCATTGTTATTATTAATTATTATTATAAACATAGTAATAATACAAAAGTAATTTTTGTGAAAATCTTCATTACATGCTAATTGACATAACAGATTAGTCACTGTACATTCCACAAAGCATAATGGTGTACAATTATTTGTTTATCAGGACCTATTGATTTTTCTTTGGTGTCTCTCTCTCTCTAAGGGCTTAGAATAGAAAATCTGCATTTATTCCTCCCTTATGTATTTATACTCCACTTTATTTATTCACTTATCCAATGTTGGACACTGGATATGATTCCATATCTTGTCTACTATAAATAGTACTTCAGTAATCGTGGGAGTCCAGCAATGCCTTTAACATACTGATTTCAGGCTCAACTCCCATAGCTCAGTGAGTAGGGCACCAATCACATACACTGAGGCTGGCAGGTTCAAGGCCGGCCCAGGTCTGCTAAACAATAATGATACCTGCAACCAAAAAGTAGCCAGGCGTTGTGGTGGGCACCTATAGTCCCAGCTACTTGGGAGGCTGAGGCATCTCTTAAGCCCAAGAGTTTGAGGTTGGTGTGAGCTGTGACACCATAGCACTCTACTCAGGGTGACAGAGTGCCATTCTGTCTCAAAAAAAAAAAAAAAAAAGAAAAGAAAAGAAAAAGGAAAGGAAAGAAAAGTAAAAACATACCGATTTCATTTCCTTTAGATATATACCCAGTGGTGGGAGTGCTGTATCATACATATAACGGTTTATCTTTAACTTTTTGAGGAAACCTCATACTGTTGTCTATAATTTACAACAGCATCAACAGCATACAATGGTTTCTTTTTCTCCACATCTTATCAACACTCCTTTTTCTCTTTGCCTATTTGATAAGAGTCACCCTAACTTGAGTGAGGGGTTATCTCATTGTAGTTGTGTACACTTTTCCATGTACCTGTTGACCATTTGCATATGTTATTTTGAGAAATGTCTATTTAGACATTTACCCATTTTCTAATTTTTTTTTTGCTATTGAGCTTTTTAAAGTCCTCACATATTCTTGATATTACCTCTATGTCAGATATATAGTATGAAAATATTTTCTCTCTTTCTGTAAGTTGTCTCTTCACTCTGTTAATTATTTCTTTTGCTGTGTAAAGGCTTTCTAGTTTGATGGAATCCTACTTTGCTGTTTGTGCTTTTGAGGTCTTATTTTAAAAATCCTTGACCAGAACAATGTTATAAAAGTATTTTTTATATATTTTCTTCTAGCAGTTTGATATTTTCTGGTTTTTCATGTCAACCTTTAATTCATTTTCAGTTGATTTTTCTTTATGGTGAGAAATAGGGGTCTAGTCTCATTCTTTTGGTTGAGAATCCATTTTTTCCTAGCACCATGTATTGAAGAAACTGTTTTGCCCCAAAGGTATTCTTGGCATCTTTATTAAAAATTAGTTGACTATAGGTGCATCAATTTATTTCTGGCATCTCTAGTCTGTTTTATTGGTGTTTGTGCCTGTTTTTATGCCAGTTAAGTGCTATCATTGCTTACTATAGCTTTGTCATATATTTTGAAGTCAAATAGTGGGATGCTTCCAGTTTGGTTTTTTTCATTTAGGATTGCTTTGGCTCTTCAGGATTTTCAGTGGTTCCATTTGAATTTTAAGATTTCTTTTTTTTTTTAATGTCTGAGAAGAATGCCATTATTATTTAAATGGAGATTGCAATAAATCTATAGATTTCTTTGGGTGATATGTCCTTTTTTTTTTTTGAAACAGAGCCTCAAGCTGTCCCCCTGGGTAGAGTGCCGTGGCATTACAGCTCACAGCAACCTCCAACTCCTAGGCTCAAGCGAGTCTCCTGCCTCCGCCTCCCAAGTAGCTGCGACCACAGGTGCCCGCCACAACGCCCGGCTATTTTTTGGTTGCAGCCGTCGTTGTTTTGGCGAGTCCGGGCTGGGAATTCGAACCCACCACCTTAGGTGTACGTGGCTGGCACCTTAGCTGGTTGAGCTATAGGCGCTGAGTCGATATGTCCATTTTAATGATATTTATTCTTTCAGTCAATAACCACTAGATAACTTTCCATTTATTTGTGTCCTCTTCAATTCCTTCATCAATGTTTTATAGTTTTCAAAATTGCACTCATTAACCATTTCCATGGTTAAATTTACATTTTGATATCTATTTTTGTGTAAAGGAATTGTTCTTAACTCCCTTTTTGATATTTCACTTTTAGCATATAGAAAGACTACTGATTTTTTGTATGTTTATTTTGTATCCTGTAACTTTACTGAATTTTTTATTAGTTCTAACATTTTTAAGGAGTTTTAAGGTTGTCTCAAATAAGATCATGTTATCTGCAAAAAGGGATAATTTAACTTCCTCCTTTCTAACTTAGATGGCTTATATTTCTTTCTTATGCTTACTTGCTCTGCCTAGGACTTCCAGCCCTGTATAGGAGTGGTGAAAGTTAGTAATCCCCTCTGGTCCTTGGAAGTTAGGAGAAAAAGCTTTCAGCTTTCCACCATTCATTCAGTGCAATATGAGCAGTGAGTTTGTTATTTATGGCTTTATTGTGTTGAAGTACATACTTTCTTTATTTAATTTGTTGACAGTTTTTATAGTGAAGATATTGAATCTCATCAAATGCTTTTTTTCATCTGTTGGAATGGTCCCATGATTTTTTAATGTCATTCTGTTAATGTGATATATTATGTTTATTGATTTGCATTCCATTTGAAAGGAAGCCATATGCAGTTAAATATTTTTAAGGAGGTTTATTCTAGGCCAAATTTGAGGACTAGACCCAGAACCACATCCAAGAAGCCTTGAGCAAGTAGACTCAAGTGGTGGGGTTACAGTTTGGTTTTATACATTTTAGGCAGACAGGAATTGCAGGTGAGTCAATACATGGAAAATATACATTGGTTTGGCCCAAAACGGAGGGATATCTGGAAGGGAGACACTTATAGGTGATAGGTGGGTTTAAAGATTCTTTAGCTGACAATTATCTGAAAGAGTTAGGCTTTATCTAAAAGACCAGAGTCAGTGAAAAAAATGCTTAAGATAAAGGGCCTGTCCGTGAATTTTTCTAGAACTAGAGTATAAATGTTTTAACACAATAACTAAGTAAATGACACAAAGTCTATATTAACCAGTTTGATGAAAATATTTCAAATTGTATATGAAAACACTACACTATACCCCATGTTTGCATTAATGTACACAGCTATCATTTAATAAAAAAGAAAAAAGAAAAAAAAAAGGGCCTGTTAATTAGAGAGAAATTACCCTACCAGAAAGACTCAAGTGGCTTATTATGTATATTAAAGACCTGTAGGTAGGTCTTGCATAGCCTTAGGCCTGATAGTGAGTCACAAAGGGCCATCTCTAAGAAGGGGAGAGGGCATAATAAGGCATGTCTGATCTCCTTTTTCAAGGCAACGATTCAACTTTAGGGATCTTCCTGGTCAAGAGGGTGTCCAGTCAGTCAGCCACTTAGGGGGAGCCTTAAGATTTTATTTCAGTTCACATGTATATGTTACAATGTCCTCATACCGCTGAGATGAATTTCATTTGATCATGGTGAATGATCTATTTAATGTGCTATTTTAATTGGTTTGCTTGTATTTTGTCGAAGATTATTGCATTTATGTTTATCAGGGATATTGACCTATATTTTTCTCTTTTTATTATATCCTTACATATGGCTTTGAAATCAAGGTAATGTTGGCCTTATAAAATGGGTTTAGAAATATTTTAAAGGTATTCCTCTTCAATTTTCTGGAATAGTTTCAAGAATTATATTAGTTATTTAAGTATTTGATAGAATTCTGCAGTGCAGACATCAGACACTAATGAATTTCATACTTTCTTATACTCTGGTGTTACTGCTTGATATCCTTTCATCTTATTTAAAATATTTCCTGTAGCATTTCTTATCAAGTAGTTCTAGTGATGATAAATCCCATCAGCTATCATTATTCTAAGAAAATCTTTCACTCCTCTCTTTTGAAGACCAGATTTGCTGGGTATAGTATTCTTGTTTTAGAGAGTTTTTTGTATATATGTCTTTGTTTATTATTTTGTTTTGTTTTTAGTACTTTTGACTATATCATTCCACTCTCTTCCAGCCTGCATGGTTTCTGTTGAAAATCCTCTGATAGACTTATAAGGAGTTCTTTTGCATGTAGCAAGTTGATTTTTTTCATGTTGCTTTCAAAACTCTGTCTTTGGCAGCTTGATTATAATATGTCTCAGTGTGGGACTCTTTGGAATCATCTTATTTGGTGTCTTTTAAGATTCCTGACTCTAAATTTGTGTTTCCTTCACTAGACTTGGGAAAACTTTAACCATTATATCTTTGAATAATTTTTCAGCATCATCTTTTTCTATTCTCTGTATGTTAATTTTATAATGCATATATTGTATCACTTGGTTGTGTCCTTTACATTCCATAAACCATCTTCACTATTTTTCTTTTTTCTTTTCTTTTTTGCTCCTCTAATTGGATGATTTCCAGTGATCTGACTTCAAGTTCATGAGTCTTTTGTTCTTGATCTAACTTGCTCTATCTAACTTGCTATCAAACCCATCAGTTAAATACTTTAATTCAGTTATTGTAATTTTCAGTTCTATGATTTCCATTTTACATCCTATCCTTGATTCCTTACAAATGTTAGGACTTTGGAATTTGTACTGTGTTTTGGGCCAAAATTTTATTTCTGAGAATATACTTCTTTAGAATTATAATTTATGTACCATCACTTTTCTTGGCATCTTGCTCAGTATGTGTATGGTATATGTATTCAGTAAACAGTTACTTAATAGACACAGATATTTTGCCTGTAGTATCACATTGAATCCTCAAACAATTCTGGGAAGCAGAGTGGGTGATTCCTATCTTGGATGTGAGAAAACTGAAAGAATACTTGCAAGTTCACTGATCACTGTGTAACTGTAACAGTGAGCAGAGCATTACTTGAAGTCAGGCCTATAGTCTAACTCCAAGCTCTGGGTTTTGTTTTCTTATAATTGTTTCACCTAGGACCTTGAAGTGTGGAAATGGAATTTTTTTTCTTTATATCAGAGCTGGAAATTTAAAATAAAAGTCAATACCTGCATTGCATGCAATTGTTAAAAATATAATTTATGTAAAAGATACTATTAAGTTATATTAATAAATTGTAGCTTTGTCTAACAACACATATAAAAATTATATTTACTAATTACAGTGTTATGTGTTTCATTTTAGTTTTTTAAAATATTCCCTCAAACATTTATATACAGTACTGAGCAATAAATGATTATATGGTTTAAAATAATACATAAGGTTAACTTTGTCATTGAACCATAGACTTAACATGCATATTTTTGAAAAAGTCAACCAATGAACTGAGTTTCTTTAACTTATCAATCCATGAATGTCATAGGAGAGGAATTAGTTAAGGAGAGAAGTCTGAGGAAAAATGGGTAATTGTAATAAATATATTGTCTGCTTACTATCTGCAAGGTTCTGTGCCTTTACTCATTTAATACTGACACAGCTTTTATAAAGTAGATGTTATTTTCATTTACATCTTGAATGTAGGGGGAAAAATTGAAACTTGGAGAGATTTGCCTAAGGTGACATAGCCATTTACGTGGTAGAGCAAGATTAATCTGATATAGAATCTAAACTCTTAACAATCCATGGTATCGGCTTGTACTAGGTCTCTGTAAGTATGAAACATCAAGAAATTTACTCCTAAAATGCCACTGTAATTTCATGTAACTTCATTATACATTATATTTGTTTATAATATAAAAGTAATTGCCTGTTGTTCTGCACATCTCAGCGTGAAATTGTTGGCATGGCATTGTGCCATGGTAGAGAGTTCCTACCTTCTGCCCAGGACGCACATAATACCCAGTTTGAAATGTTCACTCATTTAAAACATTCCCTATGAATATCATTTGGCTCAGCAATTATCTGGACTTGAGCTAGACACAAAGAGTATGGAATGCATGAGAGAGGAAAGACAAAGGATTGGGATGCACCATGTTATTATGGATAGTATTCACAGAAAAATTCCTCCCATCTACCTTCACCTTGGTAAAGAGGATAAGAGGAAGAATATTGAAGTAGAAAGAAAAAGAATGAATGAGAAGAACAGCAGGGTGTGCTTATCATGTGTTCCTAAGTCAAAGACCATAAACACGCATAAAGCTCTGGTTTTCCTTCCTTCCGTGTCATCCACATCCCATTATTTTCTCGTAGTTTGGTTACAGGGTATATGGGCTTACTGCATCCACTTGATTTATGATTCAGAATCTAGATGATGAATCAAGAAACTTTCATTTTACCTAAAGTCTCTGTTGGCTTGAAAATTCACTATGTTTCATCGTAGAGAATCTGGTGACATGTGCAATGTAGTAAAAAGAGGATAAAAGAAGATGAGAAACAGTTTGTTGTCTGGATATCAAGTTCATCAGTCTCACAGTAAGAGTAGAAATCAAAAAGATTGCTTTGTTTTGTTTTGTTTTGTTTTAAGAATGTAGCTTTGAGGATAGTGGCATTTTGCTACACTGTGGGATAGATTTCTCTGGGAAAAAAAAAATCTCTGCTGGTGAGCAGTTCTCAAGGTGACCTGGTAGCTTAGAATTTAAACAAGAAATGTCAACAGCTGAAATGAGTGCTGAGGAAAATAACGTTGATGCCTCTGAGAAGCAAGCACAGGGATTTAAAAATAAATGAAATTGGAGCTTTTGATATTTGGCATCACTTTCTCACAAAGAAATTATGTTCAATTACAGTTCAGGCCCAAACACTATGCATGGTACATAGGATTTTCAACTCTGAAATCATCAGCAGCACCCACGCCAGATGGATTCTTCCAATTCTGAAGCTTAGGAGGCATCAGGACTTGTTAATGTTTCTAGAAGAGCAGAGGAAATTTTGCCTTTTGGAATGAGTGTTGAAGAAGCGTTAGAAATATTAAAAATAATTTATTGTTGAAATTAAAACTGCTGAGACTAGTCTTGGGACATTTCTGTAGTAGTCAGCATGAGACATAGAATTCCCAAGTAAGTGAGTTACGTTGTGAACCCAGATACCTTACAAATAAAGTCTTCCTTGGGTCCCCATTTTACAGATAAGAAAACTGAGAATTTGTTTGCTTTTTTCATTGTTTTTTTCCAAATGTCCAGAAATTGACACTATATTGTTCAACCCCAAGTCCTAAGTTTATACCATTATGAGGCATTGCCCAAATATCTGTCAGCATTCTAAGTATTTTGAATAGTTTCATATCCAATCTTAGAAAACACAGGACTACACACAGTGCAAAGGTTTTCATTATTGTGACATCTTTGCATTGTGAATTTCCAAGAGTGGGTGTATATTAGCATCACTCACATCAGTATAACCAGGGAAATTTTAATTTGCTGTACATTTTCAGGGACTGTAGTTTTGCAGAACAAATTTGAGAAATGACCTAGTGGTAGCTAAATGTAACCAATAGTTATATTCAATGTCTTAAACCAAATGTGTCAAAAGGATAATTCAGGTATAAGAAAAAACTAATAAGGAAAATATTAGTAGATATTTGGTTACCTTTGAGAATCACCATTTAAATTTACCAGATCAATTCATTCATTTATTGTTAACCTTGGTTCAAATTCAGCTTTGCCATTTAGTATCTACATAATCATAAAAAATATCTAAACTTCTCTGTGCTTCAATTATCTCATCCGTCAAATTAAGATATCTGCCTCATAGGACTGTTTGAGGGATTACATGAATGAATATTCCTAAAGAATTTAGCAAAAGGTGAAAGATTCATATGATCCAAAGAGAAACCAACTAAAAATGGATTAAAGACATAAATGAAATACTTGAAACTCTACAACTACTAGAAGAAAACATAGGAGAACAGCTCCATTATATTGTTCTCGGCATGGATTTCTTGCATATGATCCCAAAGCACAGGCAACAAACACAGAGAGGGGCACATCTGTTGAAAGACCAAAGGGTGGTAGGGAGATTATGGCATAAGTAGCTGGCCTTGAATGGCTACGGCAGCAACATTAATGGGGTTCCAAGGGCACATGATCTGGATTCAGTCTTTTAATGATAGGCCACATCAGTTCTTCTTACCACGTAGCTAAGACAATGCAAATCCAGTGGGACAGAACATTCTAGAGCTTCGTAAGGACTCTTCACTTTCTTATGCTATTCTGGATTGGGGATTATAATACATAAGCACTAGGGGACAGCAGAGAGCCAGGAGCAGGTGCAGAGGTGCTTTGCATTGGCACATATGTAACGGTAATCAATTCAGAAGGCTCTGTGGCCAGTTATCTCACCTCTAGGACACGTTCCAACTTAATTGAAGAAAAGAAAAATACTTAATTGCTATCCACAAAAGGGATTTAGAATGCAGTTTCGTGGTATATCATGATACTGGGTATACTGATAATACTATTATAATACTAATATATCACTGTATCAGACACATGTCTGTTTAACAAACATTTGTGTGTGTGTGTGATCAATTGATTTTAAATACCACTGCCCTTGGAACAGCTAATACACATTTACAGAATGCCTACTATGTACCAGGTACTCAGACTTTATAAATAAGAAGAGATAATGAAGTTCAAAGAGGTTTTTGAACAGAGAACTGGTTTAAAACAAATATTTAAGGCTAACCTTCATGGATATAAAGATATGTCTGTAAATACTTTTAGCCCTAATTTGAACAGGTATAATTTTAAGTCTTCTGTGACAGGGTTGCCCAAAATGTCAACACACATGAAAGAAAATATGAGGGGCGAGAATGACTAAGTAAAAAAAAAAGTATAGTATAAGATAAAGGAGAACATATCAAGAAGTACATGGGAATCACTACTATAAAACGCATCCAAGACATCAGAAGGCAAGTGAGGACAGTAAAATAAACAAACAAATCCACAGTAAGAGAATTCTGGATTTATCCCTAATGTTCTTGGTGAACTTTGAGGAAGAAAAAAAGAATCAATAAATTAAATAAGGCAAAAACAAAAGCATATCTCTTTTTAAACTGAGAGTGGGCAGAGAAAAAAGTGAAAGATTAAGCTAGTCTCTCACAAGTTTGAAATTAAAAAGGAGAAAAATAAGATTGTAGAGAGGATAACATGTTTAGAAAGAGAAAATTTATACAACTTTGATTCAGTCATTGGTAAGATATATATTAAACACATCAAAAAATTAAACTTCAACTTTGTAAAGAATAACCATGGCCAAAATAAAATCTAAACAGAGATGCACATTTTGTGTTTGAGTCCTAAATTACACATTGGAACCTTACACTGAAAGCATCCCTCTGGAGGGGCTAGGACAGGTGGCTCACATTTCCGAAATCCTGACACTTAGGAAGACTGAGCTGGGAGGATCCTGTGGGGCCAGGAGTTTGAGACAAGCCTGGGTAACATAGCACAATCTCTTCTCTACAAAACCTTAGGAAAATAGACACAACTATAACGGGGACCGTAGCTCAGACAATGCAAACATTGTAACCTAATGATTTGTCTGAAATTTAAAAAAAAAAAAATAAGAAAATTAGACAGATGTGGTGGCATGCACCTGTAGTCCTAGCTACTTGAGAGGATGAGGTGAGAGGATAGTTTGAGCCCAGGAGTTAAGGGCTGAGTCTGCAGTCAGCTATGATCACTTTACTGCACTCCAGCTCAGGGGACAGAATAAAAAATTATCTTAAAAAAAAAATCCCTATGGGATCATATTAAAACAAAGGAATCTAGTATTTTCCAAAATGGGCCTAAGATTATACAGAGTTTCAGGCTGTTCTGGTGTATGGTAACAACAAAATTTCACATCCTAATTGTGCTTGTGCTTGGTAAGTTGGATGCAGCCCAAGTGAGAAATGTGTTGGTCCAGTGCATTGCGTTCATTTTGTTAGGCTGCTAGGAAATCTTATAAAAATGATGTACTGCATTTATATGCAAGTGTTTGTTTCCACAGAGCTTTAAGCACTGCATCGTTCTCTGGAAATTTCGCATGCTTATTAACTTTTAGAATACTCTTGAGGAGAGAAGGTGGGAGATATTATTTATTTTCTCTTTGTTTTCCTGGCACAGGTACAAAGAGGCAATGTGATGTGTTTATAGACAAACACATAATAAGACAGTGCTTGATTAGCTTAACCTGTCTTTATGAGACAAAATTAGTGTTCCCAGTGTCTATAGGAAACATTATAACTTAGACTGAAGAACCACCATATCCACTAAATATGTGGACAGTTATGGGGAAGGAAAATTATGTGTTCCAAACTTTATACAACAGGTCCACTTCATAGGAAAAATCTTGTGAGCTTCATGCTGACCAAATAAAGATGAGAATATTTAACCAAGTTCCATAATATGCCAATTTCCATGTTTCTTTGCTAGGCTTTATAAATAGAAAGATACAATGAAGATTTTGAACAACAACTGGCAGAGGAGGCAGATTTAAGGCAGATCTTAATGGATGTAAATAATTTGACCTATAAATAATTTGTCTTAATTTGGACATGGAGAGTTAGGTTAAATGCTTTTAGTTATTAAATATACTTTACAAATACATGTGTTGTTTTACTCCCAGAAGCCCAGAGGAGGAAGTCATAATGTGCTCAAATGGATTTGGCAAAGCTTATTTTATGCATCAATCTAAATGCTTAATTACCAGAGAAACATATTAATTATATAGATTATATACTAGATCTGGAAAAGAAAATCAAACATTAAGACCCATTTTGCATGTCTTTGGCAAATCAAACAGGTATTTAGTGTTTATTATTTCAAAGTGGCTTTAATAGCAAGAAAGTCTCAGTGTGTTAAATAATTCACTGAAGTTGAGAAATTCAGTGACTCCTTTTCCTAATCAAAATTCATCAGGTTTTATTTTAAGTAATATTTTAAAATCAAACTTTGGAGTTCAGGATAGATATCATCAACTTTATTATAAAATCTATTTTATATTCAGTATTTAAATGTTATAATGTTCAGTCTCTTCTTAGAAAATTCATTAACTTTTCTTAAAATCAGTTTTCCATATTTTGACCAACTTTCATCCTTCTAGATAAATCTTCACCTATGTATTACCAATAACAAAGATGATGAAACAAATAAAAATGAATAAAACAAAAGCAATGTTTCTGATATAAGGAAGAATTATAAAAATTAAACTAAGCTATTCAAATGATAAACAATGCTATTTTACATTAGAGAACTAATACCTTTTTGTCACCATTACTTGAGTATTATCTAAAATATGGAATAAAACAAGGAATCGTCCTTGCATATTTTGGTATTTAAAGGAGCTGTGCTTTAAATTTTATCTGATTCAATTATGATCTCCCTAATAGTATAAAAGGGGTTTTTAAAACATTTTTTAAAAAACTCAACATTAATATAAAACATAATTTAGATTTTTATTAGAGGCAAATAAAGCATAGTATATCAACTATAGCTATTGAAATTGTGAAGTTGGCTATTCTTATAACAGTGAAAATTATTGTCAACTGGCAAATTGTACCATGAAAATTTTTTTTTAAATTCTGCATTAAGTCTGATTCTTAATGCATTTTAGTTGTTGGCTAAAAGAATATGCAAATGGATTTATATGTATGTTTAAATGTTGATTTTCTAGACAAAAACAGAGTTTAATCGTTTCCTAATAGTAAAGCACTTAGAGACAAATAGCAAAATTATTCCTTACATTGTATCTTTGCATTAGTAAAAAAGCTTTTGCATTTTACATAAATATTTTGGAAGAAAAAAACATCTCATGTGTTCAGAGAGGTAATCTTCTGTACTTTCTGGTAATGGGAAACATTTTGATTAATATGCTTTTCAGAAGCTCATCAGAATTAATAACCACAACATATTAAAATCTCCCTAAATACCTAAATTAAAAATATACAGCTTTAATGTTCAATTTTAGACATCTGATAAAAACAAGCCCTCTTTCCTGTGAAATTATAACTGGAATTAGAAATTACAAGTGGTCATGTGGCTTTGTTCATCTTTAGCCACCAATGTACTTTTAAGTTTTTAATATGATTTTAAAATAATATAACTTACAATTTTCCAAAATTATCTGTTTGCCCAAAAAGTTAAATCGTAGATTCTTATTTTGTGTAATAGTTAAGAAATATTCCTTCTTCAGAAGAACATTGCTGGTATGAAATACATACCAGTGTTAAATATTATGTATTATCAAATGTACATTTACAAAGGTGTGTGTTGATGTATTCTCAGGAGTTTAGAGAAAAATTAGAAAAAGACAACAAAGGACTGAATGAATTTGGCAACTTTTATTTTTCCCATCAGTCTAAAGGCTTAATTACCTTATTTGTCCATAAACTTTTTCTTTCAGCAATCCTGTGGTAAACATTGTGTCAGGTTCTCAAAATAGAGCCTTCCAGATTATTCAAGAAAATAATATAATAGCAGGTATTATGCAAATGCTGTGTCCAGGACAGATTTCCTGTCTGTTGTATCTATCAGATAAAATCCAAGCAATGATCACAGCCCTTTGCTCTGGCATCATCTTAAACTTCTTTTTGCAGGCAAAATGGTGGCCGGAAGTAGTAACAAATGAGTGCAATTAGATCTTCACAGCAGGACATTTCAATAGGCATTGGAAACCATTGTCTCTATTTTGTATTTGGAACTACTAAATAGAATGAGTCAAATCAATTCACCTCCTTGTACTTCAGTGTAATGTGTACAGTTATACAAGCAGCAACACTGGAGTGGCAAGGAAATGTCTATTGATCATCATTTTCAAAATGTCCTTCTCTAAGCTGAGAGGTCGCTCCATTTTAATTACTGTCAATTCAAATTACAACTGTCTTTTCTCCCAGTAACTTTGCTACTTTTATGTTCAGCCTACTTTGAAAAATAACTGTTACATGTTCTTCTACAATCAGAGTAAATTAAACTGATGATTTTATTTTAAATATGTGAAAAGAAATGGAGTAGTCAAGTTGAATGATATAACTGGAAGTTCATTTCACCACAAGAAGCAGGATAACAAATGGTATTGTGCTGTTCTGGGGGTATGACGACCTCTGCTTCCTGCAGGCATTTTTGCCTCCTCTCCTTAACGTGTAAACTTCTGTTCTTGTCTCCTTTTTTGCTTTAAAAAGTTTAGTATTGGCCAGACACTTCATTCATTCTTCTTTCATTAAACAGATATTTACTAAGCACTTACAATATGCCAGAAACTGGCAATATATGAATTTTTTTAAAAAAGATAAATTCCCTTGCTCTGATAGAAGTTTAATACTAGTAAAGGGGAAAAGATGAAAAATATATTAAATAATTAAATAATTTCATGGGTAAGGAGGTACTAAGTGCTTGGGAAACAAAACATAAAAGAAGAAAACCTTACTGGAGTGGAAGCTGCAATTTTACCTATCATGGTTAGGGTACGTGTTACTAAAGTGATATTTGAGTAAAGCCATCATGCACCAGGACAGGATCTTGCACATTTAGGATGGCAGAGCAGAAATTGAACTTGATCCTTGTTGATACCACGGAGTCTTCATGCCAATTCCTGGAATTCTTCCTTCTAGACCCCATTATTTTAAAGAGAAATAGTTTTATATTGTTTAAGGTACTTTAACGGTTTCACCTCTATGAACTCCTATTCCCTCCTTGCTAGTATAATCATCTTGATCCAATCTTTTAAACCATTTTTGGTAAGGCAAAATATACATACATGTGTTCTACTTTTAACCACTCAAAATTAGGGATCACAGTTTTTGACTGTGATTTATCTACTTTCTGAAAATCTATCTGAAAGCTTTTGTCAGTGAAGTCTGTATACCTTTTTTTTAATTGGTTGAAACTATACTTTGAAGAATTCCATATATTTTTGACTGGTTACCAGCACTAATGTAAAATTTTCTCTTCAAAACAAAATGTTGATTATTTCAGTGAACTTCTGGCAGGATTGCCACAATATTGCTACAATTCCCAAAGGTGCCTGTTCCTGGATGTATGTATGTGTGTATGTGTGTGTATATAATGCAAATTATAATGTTTGTAATTTCATAAACATTTGTTGAGCATCTTTTATACACTAGATAAGAAATTCAAATATAAATGTTCTTAGAGATAATAAATAGGTATTATTTGACTCTGGTTAAAATTCAGAGTGAACAGAATGATTTGAAAATGCAATGATGGGGAAACAAGCTAAGCAGAGAAATGCAAAATGGATCTAGTGGAATTTCATTCCAGAATGATGACTACTCTTCCAACACGAAGTTAAAACAATAGAGATTGTTCTCCTTAGACTCAGGGCAATGAGAAAATCCTTTCCATAATGCAAAGTTTTTATTACAGCTCTTTGAGTATTCCCTGTGACTCACATAAGTCAAAACAAATTAAATATTGGAGTGGAATTAATTCAAATGAATTAAAAATTAGGATTTGTAATTAGGTAGCTTCAGTTTTAATCTTTGTTACTTTCCTTCAACGTCAATAGGCAGTGAATTTTTATTCATACCATGAACAATACAAAACACACATAATTTGACCTTAATTCTATTGCTGGTTAGCCTCAGGGAGTTATGATAATGTATTGTGTTATGTCTGTATATATCAGGATATTTTTGACCAAAAAAAAAAAAAAAATCCACAAAAATTTTCTTTAACTGTGTATTTTATCTGGTTTTAAGCAGCAGCATGAAATCTTATATATGTACACCCTGATTCATAACATAATGGAAAAAATACTGAATTTGAATGAAAATATTAAGGGAAAATTCCTGCACTACCACTAATTATATGACCTATCTATCAGGATCTGCTTCTGACACCATTTGTCAGAGCCCGGGACTGGCCAGGTCTACGGGCCCAGCTTAGGTAGGTTCTGGATGCAGACCACTAAGCTACCTTGCTCAGAAACAGTTTCTCTTAGGTGCTTGAGGGCTATCTACTTTAGCTGGAGAGAGAGAGAGAGATGCAGTCTTCTTAGAACAGACAGATCTTAGTCTTTGGCAGAGCTTGGTAATCTTCAGCAGAGAGATGCCCTGCTGGCATTCTGTAGGCAGAAGACAGTCAGAGTAAGTGTGTCCGTGATAGTATGTGCATGCTTTTTGACTGCCTTCTCCTCCAGCCTAATATAAGGCTGATCTTGTGCTTCTCAACATCACAGGTGTAGATCCTGCCAATTCACCACTGCTCTCATCTCGCAAGCTCTTTCATGGTAGTTAGAACCAAATCTCTCTCCATGCTCTTTTCACCAAGGTGTTCCATTACAGGTATTTCCTATAACTCTCACTCCTCCTAGCCATAGGCTATACAGGCTGCTACACCTATCTCTCCCTGGATTTCTTTTCTATAAGTGGGAATAATTGCACCTTCTCTATCTTGCTCTTAGAATTTGGGGGTATAAAAACCTTAAATCAGTGCAAGAGCTCTTAACTCTAAATCAGAACATCTATATTTCTTTCCGGCTTCTATCACTGATGCTCTTTCTACCGTTAAGTGCATCACTATTCTGACCTGTTCCTCGGTTTATTCATCTCTAAATGGGAGACTGAACCCCATCTATTTTTTTGATCTTCTGCCTTCTTTGTTAATTTTATTTTAAAATAATTGAAAACATGCAGAGAAGAAACAGAATAGGAAAATAACTCCCACATACTTTTTTACACAGAATTGCCAGTTTTTAATTTTGCCACAATTGTTTTATCATTCTCCTATACATATATATTTATATAAATCATATATAAAATTTTCGGGGTACCCTTTGAGAATGTCATATATATCATTCCGATTTACCATTTATGCCTAATCATATTATTTTCTAGGTTCTAACACTTATCATAATTTCACTAATATTTTTCAAAGTTTTAAGATTAATTATGAACAAAACATGTGAAATTATATTGTAAAATCTAAAGTGCAACTGAGCTTGTGAATTGTTTTTCTTAAGATATAAGCCAAAAACTATTTTATAAAGGAACTAGCTAGTTCTTAAAGGAAAGTATGGAACTTCATTGTCATAGATTAGAAACATCATGCCTAGAATTTACCTTGATGAAAATGTAATGATTCCTAATTCTTATTATTATAACTGATAGAAATATACACACAATACGTAGTAGCCTAAAGAAAATGAATTGAGACTATTCAGTAGGGGTCATAGCACCAAATCAATAAGACTTAAAATGATCAAATAACATTTTAGTCACATGGGTAAATTACCTAATAAAATAAAAGGTGGGCAACACCTATAGCTTTGTGGGAAGGGTGCCGGCCACATACACTCATGCTGGCAGGTTCAATTCAGCGTGGGCCTGCTAAGCAACAATGACAAATGCAACCAAAAAACAGCCAGGCCTTGTGGCAGGGACCTGTAGTCCCAGCTACTTGGGAGGCTGAGACAAGAGAATCACTTAAGCCCGAGAGTTTGAGGTTGCTGTGAGCTGTGGCACCACAACACTCTAGGGAGGGAGACATAGTCAGACTCATATTCATAGACTCAGTCTCAAATGAATAAACAAATAAAATAAAAAACAATAAAAGGTGGTCAGTTCGCAAATGCTTTTGAGTATTTTTTCCTTCTCCAATAGTGCTACTTAAAAATGTATGTTTAGTCGCTTTAAAACATCAAATGTGTAGAGTATATTAATATAGCATCTTTTATTTTTTCTTGAGATAAAGTCTCACTCTTTTGCCCCAGGACAGAGTGCAGTGGCATCAGACTCACTCACAGCAACCTCAAATTCCTGGGCCCAAGTGATCCTCCTGCCTCAGGCTCCTGGGTAGCTGGGACTACTGGTACCTGTCACAATGCCCAGCTAATTTTTCTATTTTTAATAAAAACTGGGAATTGCTTTGGTTAGGCTGGTCTAGAACTCCTGAGCTCAAGGGATCCCCTTTCCTGGGCTTCCCAAAGTGGTAGGACTACAGGCATGAGCCACCACACCTGGCCAGTACAGTATCCTTTAAAACAGAATACTGACCACTGCAAAACATACTCATTTCTGAGTAGGCGTTCAAATGATTTTTTTTTAGCTAGCTAATGAAGAGAGAGCTATGTGCATGCTATTCCCTCCCGTGCACTAGTCAGAAGGCATGTAGCCCTGTTTGAGATAATGGGATGATGTTTCCTTGAATTGAAGTCATGGTTAAGGTGGAGATTAAGCAACTAATCAGTTTCTTGTGAGAAATTATAAAAACCTGCTGTCTTCTGCTTTCAAGATTGTTCTTTTATAAGGACCAAAAGAGGAAAGAAAAGCTTCATCTTTCACTTCGGCACCACTTTTAATGAGAGAATTTGTTCTGTAACATTGGATTCAGTCAAAAGGCCACACTCAAGGTTCCAGAGGTGGTAAGTGGCCCCCAAACTGCAGGCTTCCCACCACTGTGACACAGGCCAATTTTTAAAAACACATATAGCAAGTTCATTTGAAAGGGAACAATAACTAAATTAGCTCCTAGGAAAGACCCCTCCAACAGGGAAATAAAATACACTTACTACCTCTTCACTGTCCCCAGGACGCCCAATTTGGCTGTCAATGATTGTTTCCTTTTCAGTTGCCATAGTGAATGATAACATGGATTGCTAAACTCCCCTGGTGAGAGAAGGTTTCTTTCTTTATAAAACAAACCTTGATTTCTAAAAAACAATGTTATGTACACAGTATAGCATTTTGAAGCTTTTAGGATTTTGATTGTTAGGATTTCCTGGAGCATGCATGCAGGCCTCTTTTTCTAAAGATTTTGTCAAAACTCTCTGGTCATTATTTAAATACTGATTTAGTATTTTATTAAAAGTGCATTGCAGAAATTTCCTTCTTAATTGTACAACTACATTAGGTTCTGCTCATCCTTCGAACTGTATCCCAAATACCCCATTTTCTCTGAAGTCATCTCTGTTTTTAAAAATAATGCTTGCATCTTTTCATGAGCATGGAATTTCACTTATGCCTCTGATAAAGACTCCAGTTGTTTCCTATATGATAGTAAGCTACTTCTCTACCTCCTCTTTCACAAAGAAAGGATTCTTGTCTTCCTTATGTTTGATTTATCCACAAGTTTTAAGAAAGTAGGCATTAACTAAATACCAGCTAAATATCGAGTAATTCTTCTGAAATCTCAAAATAGAAGAATTTTTAAGTTTTTTCTTTAACTCATCGATATATTATTTTTCCTTCCATATTTTGCTCTATCTTCCTAAACCAAATTTCAGAAATTTAAAGCACACGTTAAGGTTTGCTCTCACCTAACACAACTGAGAAAAACTCAATTCAATTAGAGCTGGGGGGAGCAGGACAGAAGGGGGAAGGGAAGAAGGAGGGTGATTGAGGCGTCTCACTTAACTCACCTAACCCAACAGGGAACAATGTAATGGTATACGGCACATCTCCTGGGTGAGGAGCACAGCTATAACTTGGACTCACCTAACAAACGCAAACAGAACCTAATCCTCTGTGCCTTCATATTAACCTGAAATAAAATTAAAAATAAAGAATACATTAAGTCACTCTTTGAAATGGCTTCCCATTTCTGAGGTTTCCCCTTTAACGTAAAATCATAAAGAAAGATCTACAAAATGGGGGAATTCAACAATTGAAATTATTATTAAAATTTTATCAACTCAGATAATATAGTATATTAATACTGCGAGTACATTAATACCTGTTATGTTTCATTAAGTTACGTTTTTATTTATGTAAAAGAAAAAACTACGATTTACCTCTGAACTGCATAAAGAAAGCAAAAAAATTAACGTATATAAAATGAAGGAGGATGTGTCTGTCATTATAAATGATGACCCCCTGTTGAGTGATTAATGCTGCGCTGAACCCCGGAATCATGGAAATATTAAAAATCACAGAAACAACTCAATCAGAGTTCTGTTATGAAAGACCTTACAGTAGACTGGTGCTCCACTATTTGTCAAAATACATCAAAATGGTTCAACTTAGTTATAAGTAACTATAAATATATTAGTAACAAAATACAAAGTTCTTATTTTAAAGGAAACATAATTTTTTTTTTTTTGGATCACATATTAGGTATGCATTCTGTATTCTTCAAATTATTCTATACCCCTAGACCTTTCTAGTTCAGACTAAGCTTGAGTGGCATAAAATTTTTGAGTTCATATTAGTATCATTCTAGGTCAGAAAACTATAAATATGTTTACTGTAATAACAGTCTAGATCTTATATAATAACTTTTCTGTAAGATTTTCCAACTGTCTCAAATGTGACATTGCTTGAAAAGGCATGTAATGCTAGCTAGGTGTGTGTTGTGTGTAATATTTAGAATGTTGAGCACTTCAAGTAAATAGTTCACAAGAACTTTGGTGAAACTTGAATATCTCATCTTAATAGAAATTTAAATGAAAACACCTTATTACAATCCACTTAATGCTTCAACAAGGTAGTATATGAAACAGAATAGATAATCATCAACCAAATAGGAAAATGTGGTACTGACAAAAAAAATGTACTTTATTTTAATCTATCTATATCTCTCCTACCTTGACAAATGAGTGGCTACTATAATTTCATTATAAGGGTAAATAATGAACCAGTGCTCATTAGCTGTGTGTTCACATGATAGAGAGAGAGAGAGACTGAGAAATAAATGAAGAGTGGGTACCGTCCCTCCTAAAACAGAAGCATAATATTAATAAAATACATTAGGCAATATATGAGGCAGGAATGGGTGGGAGACTGTCAGGTAGGGGCAGAGAGATTTTAGCAATACTGTCAGCTCTCATAAAACTGAGATGCAAATTGTGCCAGTAAAGAAAAGGTCAGGATGTGTAAGTGAATATTTTCCTTGAAAGTAGAGAGTCAGATTCTGCACATCTGTGAAACGATTGTCTGATTGATCAACTAGTCTTTGTCATAAACTCTGCACAGCAAGAAGAGAAGAGAAGGGTTCATCAGGGGAGTTTGCCCATCTCCTCATCTCTTCCTTAATTTCACTGACAAGCATTTAGCTTTGAAATCTTGCTTCCATAAATTATTTTTAATAAATTATAAAGGATTTAACAATTCTGTAGATGGCAGTTTTATGTAGCCTAAAAACCTACCAGATATAAAATTGTATTTTTATATGTAGTATTTCAGAATCTTGATGGATGTGTTAGAACTCTAGCTATTGTTTTGAAACAAACATAGATCTATGGCCTGATAGCATTCTCTCTATGTAATTTCTTATACCAAAAAGATACTGGCAGAGATTTTTTTGTATTAGAAAATATATAGACAACATAACCTGGAAAATCTCATGGCAGAAACTGGCTGCTCAAGTATATACTACAATTCTCAGGCAGCTTCCAGGAAGTACAGGCATATCTAATATATAAAGTAAAAGAGAATATATATATGCGACTTTTGGGATGTGTCTTTGAAAGGAAAGGCATGCTTTTAATCCTCCCTACCTCCAGTCTGCTTTAGGAAAATGAATACATTAATTGAAATACAATTTGGAACTTGAGGCCAAGGGCTATATTATAGAAATTATAGAGCAGAAAGTTAAAAACAGCTCAAGTCCTGAATAAGGATAAAACTGAAGCCACCTTCATCTAGACTTACCTTTTCTCTTACGTGGAAAAGAAATGAACTCTTGTACTTCAGTCAATATTATTTTTTATTTCTTTTTATTCTTTAACATTTTATTCTGAAATAATTATAGATTCACACCTCATTGTACACATTAATATAAAGAAATCCTATAAGCCCTTCAGCCATTTTTCCTCAATACTCACATCTTGCATAACTGTAGTGTGAAATTAAAACAAGGAAATTTCAATTTTATAATTGGGCCTTTGTTACAAACTCATTTAATGAAATAATATTTGGAATGCACCACATTTGGGTTTCTATTACAAAGTTAAGACAAACCTATATCTTAACTGTTACATTTCATGCCACAAGGTACTTAGAAATGCTGGTTTCAACATTTTTAAGTCCTTTAAAAACTATAATTGCTGTTGTGTAAGAGTAAAAAAATACCAGAGTTTAAAAACAAAAAGAGAACACAACACTCAAGCTAAAACTAGAGTATTAGGCTCTCAGGCAGAAGCAGAGCAGATCTGGGGTAGAGGTGGAAAGATCCCAGTCTCTATAAATGATAAAAGTAGGTTTAGGGCAATGTAGATGGTAAAGATGTGGCCTACAGTCCTTAAAAAAAGAGAGAGAGAGGAAGAGAGAGAGAGCAGCTCTACCTTAGTGAAAGAGTGAATTAAAACAAAGTTAATTAATGCAGGAGGAATGGCCAGGACAGGAAAGAAATGCTTCTCTGTAAATTCATGATCAAGGGCCCCACTGACCCACAGTCTGGGGTTCACATTTTCACTATTTGGATTCATCAGGCACCTTCAAGGTATAATAAAAAATTAAGTTAAAAAATTGATCCAAGCTAGTGGCGCTCCCAGGCTTCTGGAAGAGTTAAATGTATATTCTTTAAAAAGAAACATATTTTTCAAATCATGCTACATAAAATTCATACCAAACAAGAGCTCAAAATTTGAGAGTACAAAGTACGGGAGAAACCATTCAACCATGAGCAAGTAGAGGCAGAAACAACCAAAAACGGCACTACAGCCTGCGTTAATTCCCAAGGCTTGCTGTAAAACAATCACCATGAAATCAGTGGGTTAAAACAATAGAAATTCACTCTCTCACAGTTCTGGAGTCCAGAAGTCTGACGTGGTAGACGGGACTGTTCTCCTTCCAGAAGCTCTAGAGTAGATTCTGTCCCTTGCCTTTTTCAGCTTGGAAAGCTGTGAGCTCCCATGGGCTTTAGGCCACATCTCTCCACTCTGCCTTCCTCATTTCCTCCTCTCTCGTCCCTCTTCTGTGTGTCTCATATAAGGACACTAGCCGTTGGCATTAGAACCCACCCGGATAATCCAGGAAAATCTTCTTGCCTCAAGCTCCTTAACTTGAGTGTATCTGCAAAGACTCTTTTTCCAATAAAATAGTATCAGTAGCTTCCAGAAATTAGGATGTGAACATGTCTTTTTTTGGCATCTATCCACCATTTAAACTATTTTACTCTCTTAAAGAATTTCAGATAACAGAACCAGTAGAGAGTTATTACGTGTTTACATTAAGATAGATGCATTCTTCATTTTAAGAGAAAATAATATGATATGGAAAATTCCTGTTTTGCATAAGGCCACAATGAAATAAAATAAATCAGTGGATGAATGGCAAAACAAACTAGATACTGCTGATATTATTAGTTATAGGGATGATACATAAATACCTAAGAAAAATTATACAAAAATATTATGGACGTAAGGAAGTTTCATATACATATAGTATTATTTGGCAGACATTTCAGAAGGAGAAAACTGAATGGCTAAAGGTAACACATGCAAATATAGATGAAAATTATAAATATAATTACATAGTCATAAATATGTAATTTTGGCCAGGCGTTGTGGCAGGCGCCTGTAGTCCCAGCTACTTGGGAGGCTGAGGCAGGAGACTCGCTTGAGCCCAGGAGTTGGAGGTTGCTGTGAGCGTGATGCCACGGCACTCTACCCAGGGGGATAGCTTGAGGCTCCGTCTCAAAAAATAAATAAATAAATAAATAAATATGTAATTTTATAATATGTAAATATATTTAAAATTAATATTTTTAAGATTACAAATATTTAATCTTAGTAACGTTTGTTAAGAATTATTGAAGGGCATAAATTCTTATATTCAGAAATTGTAACAAGTCTTAAGTAGAGAGAATAAAAATTAATCCATGATACAAGGAAGCTGCAGCACACCACACAAAAGAGAAGATATTCAGTGAAACCAGAGATCTAATTTTTAATCTAAAAAAAAGAAGAGCAATAAGTTAAAATAAGCTTCTCAATAAAAATAACAAAAAAGCAACATACAACAGAATAATGCTTTACATGTTTAGGCTTGGCTTCTTTGCAGCATTATTCTTAAGCTCCTTCCTTTACTGAGACTTTAAATAAGATTTATTATACTCTCTGACAAACATGTCTTAGATTTCAACAGTCTGAATGGAAACCTGCTAGTCTTGTATTTAAGACGTCTTCCAATGGCATAACAGGTGGCAGAATGAGAGGCACCAGTGCAGCCTGAGTCAGAAATTCAAGCAGTGGTTTCCTGGTCCTTGCCTGCATCCTTAGATACTGTGGTGCTGGAACCAAAAGTTGGAAGAGCAATTTCCTGGTTCTAGTGAAGGCAAAGTTACCATTGCTGATCTGTTTCTGAAGTGCTGTTCTAAGAATCATTTTGAAGGCACAGCCTGGAACTTGCTCCTCTAGGATATCCAGAAATTTTATAAATACATGTTTTTCCATATCAGATATTCTGCTTATAGAAGTTTTCTTTCTTTTTTAAAAAAATCTGAAATCAAGTTTTTATTGGGAAAGTATTTGGTACCACAGTGATCACAAGACCATTACGGATGGAAAATTGGTTGGTTCTCTGACATGCTTGGCTTAAAAGCAAGAAATAGTTGTTTTCTGCTATCTAATGACATACTAATAGTTCACGGCATCCAATGTTAAAAGCATCACTAAAAATTTCACCTGTGGATGTACATCTCTCACAAATTAAATGGCAACATTCATAGTACCCTGATGGCCACATCAAACTGAAAGACAATGCAACAAATTATTTCTAATAATATTGAACAACAGGAGTAATAAATGATAGAACCAGGGCCTTAAATTCTTGGTTCAAAGCATAATCAAAAAACCCAGGAAATGATGATGCTCCTTCTAATTTAATTTTTCTTATATTAGCAGGAGGGCTAACATAGACAAGGATCAGACAGAATCTAAACCTGTGAGGTGCTAAATAAGATAACAGATTACATCCTCAGATTCACTAAGTTCCTTATGTGAAAGTTGAGATGAAAAAAATAATAACCCCCCAAAGTAAAGTTTATTATTTGAATGATTTCATAGGCACAAGTATTCTAAACCCCAAAGACTCTTACTAAGCTAGCTAAAATAGTCCCTCACCACCTAAATAGGGGCTTACTATATTGGAGAGCCCAAATGACCTCACAGGTCACCTTGGGAAAGAACACCAAATCTCTTCCTGCTTGACCACTACTAATTTTCATCAGAACTGTGTTTAGTATCAGATTCTAGCATGTCATAGAAGCCAATTACAATGTCAAATCAAGGAAAGGAAAATGTACATGCCCAAATAACTGCAGGATAGTGCTAAATTGTGTTTTGTTTAAAATATCTTTTGTGCCCTCTGCATATAGTAAATTAGTACATCTCTACCCCTATTGACTTAAGGCCGGGCTGCATGGCTTGATTTGGCACATGGGATGTGAGCAGTATTGGTCTATGCAAAGGCAGAAAAGAAACTCTAACAGCTAGTGTGCAGCCTACTACCAGGTTTCTCTTTCCTTGTCGCAAAACCAGCAATTTTCAGAAAGGCCCAACTCCTCCAGCTTGGGCCCTAGCATAAAGATAATGTATAAACTGAGACGTAACATGAGAAATACACCTGAGTGTATGTATGTACATATTAATATGTGTTTTTGCATAACTTAGTTATGCTAATTCAAAAATTTATATATTTATGTCAACAAAACATGATCATGGAATGAATTTAATTTTAAATCAGATCATATTAAATGATTTAGTTAATCTTATCAGAAATTCTGATTTCATATCCTTATTTGAACAAATAATTAGACTTCTTATCTTATAATTATGCCTACTTTTCCCCAGCCAGTTACTACACCTACAATGACTTTGTTATTCTTGGATACCAGCATCTACAATAAAATAAAAGGAGTTATTCTAATTGTAGAATTGCTAATTAGAAGAACTCTAATTATTTGTTCACTAAACTTGTTGGTGATCTATTCTAAATAGGGTTATGATACATTTAGAATATTCTAAATATTCAGATAGTTGTGTATACACTTGAAGGGCACTTAAACTCAAAAGTGTGTTTGAATCAAATTATTCAGCTTCCATTCCGGCTGGTATCCTGTCTTACAATCATGTCTACTTTTCCTCAACCAGTTAACTACACCTACAATGACTTTGTCGTTCTCAGGTAGCAACATCTGTGGGATAAAGTCATCCCACGGTCATGTTTTGTTAATATAAATATATAAATTTTTGAATTAGTCAGCTAATTCAAACACACTTTTGAATCGGATTTTAAATTGTAAGAAGTGTATTCATCTGTATGCTACTGAAAACAAACTCAGAAAATGTATAAGCTCTTGGGGTTTTACCTCTGAATGTTTTACTGTGCCCTTCAAGTGTATACACAACTATTTGAACTATTCTAAATAGGGATAGAAATCTACCTATCCCTAAATCTGAATAGGGATTTCTATCCCATCATATATATATGGGGTGAGGGGAGATAGGTAAGCTCAGAGAAGTAGGGGTGTTAGAGTAGACTTTTCATGTACCTTCTGCTAGCTCAGTGCACAACTATGTCTCATGAGGTGGCCAAGAAGACCTCCCTTAGGAGAATAGCACAAGCTCCCTTGAAAAACTCATCATAACTATAGATGAAAGTAAGCAATTCTGCAATTAGAATAACTCCTTTTATTTCATTGTGGATATTAATATCTGAGAATAACAAAGTCATTGTAGGTGTAGTAACTGTCTGGGGAAAAGTAGGCATGATTATAAGACAAGATAACAGAGCCAGAGTAGAAGGTGAATAGTTTAACCCACTGGCATCCTTGAGAGTGGCACGCTACTTACATAGTTCTTAAATCAAAATAAATGGGAAACTTATTAACCTAACTAATTTCTTTGACTAACAAATGTTAATGAAAGGAAAAATGCCTCATTTGACCATGGTATTTATTAATAGGATGATCATATTATTTATTGTCCAAATTAAAATGCATCTGAAATGGAAAACTAGAATACCATGCAGGAAGCAGAACAAGGATTCTAACTCTATGATACTGTGAAGTGTATGGATGAAGTTACGGACACTACTGCAGTCTCATGGGGACAACTGTACGTTGGTGTTCATTTTCCTGTTTGTCCATAAAACATAGTTTTGTAAAAATTTAGATTTGACCATGTATAATAGAGTACAATAATTTAAAAATACTAACTGCAATAGAAACATACCTCCATTTAAATGGTTTCCCTATGTACAAAAAGACTCTTCCCTTTAAGGCTGAAAACATAAAACACTTAATCAATTTAATTTGCAAGAATCATACTGGTTATGTCTTCACTTTTATTTTATTTGCAAACTCTAAGCAATTCACAAAGGAAGATAACATAAATAGGTTTCCGATAATCTCATGCAGCTCCATAATATGTGTAATGACATCCTACAATCAAATTCTCTCTTATTAATTTACATTTTTAGAAACTAAACGTATTACTTCTTACAGAAAACAGATCAAATAGAATAGCTCATGGGGGATTCTTGAAATATATGGAATCAGATTTTACAATTTGAGAATTGTACTCATCTGTATGCTACTAAAAGAAACTCAGAAAATGTATAAGCTCTTTGAGTTCCACTTTTGTATGTTTTATTGTGCCCATCAAGTGCATACACAACTATGTCAGAGAGATATGGGAATGAATTACTAAAAAGTATAGACTGATTTACAAGTAGTCTTCTAGAGTTGACCCCGTTTTGCATTTTTTTCTTTTGATCTCTAATAACCATTTTTTATTGAACATAAGCTTATTCCTGATGAGTTCCTCTAAGTCAGTGGTTCTCAGCCTTCCTAATGCTGTGACGCTTTAACACAGTTCCTCATGTTGCGGTGACTACCACCCATAAAATTATTTTCATTGCTACTATAGTTGCTTAATGCTGTGACCCTTTAATACAGTTCCTCATCTTGTGGAGACCCCCAACCATTGAGAACCACTGCTCTAAGTATTTTGAAGACTTTATTTTATAACCCCCTTCTCTGTCACACCACATCTCTAAGCTCTTGCCTTGACATATCCATTTTCCAGGATGTAGAACCAACTGACTACATTAGCATTATGGTCAGGGTGAGTTTGGAAGACAGTAGCATAACTAAAACACTAGAAGACTCTCCCATCCCCTACATCTTCTCCTTCTGCGCTTAAGTTCAAACTGTCATTCTATTTAATTATGGCCTTTTCTCTCCCGATTGTCCTCTTCAATGCAAATTATTTTAGAAAAAGTAATTCATACAAAAATACTTTTGCTGAAAAAATAAATTTATTAGTCATTTTCCTTAGGTGACAAGTAAGGAAGAACACTTTAGTATCAAGAGAGAAAGAGGCAGGAACCTGCAGATGCTGGAGCACCAAGATAATTATATTAATGTTTAGAGCCATATGGTTTTATAATTATTTTTTGATTGAAAACATTCTGCTTATAACTGTTTCCAATTCTACTTAAAACTAATTCTTAATCAATGTTAATGATGAAAGTAAATTTTTTGTTTTCTCACAAATTTATTTCAGTGCAATATCACTACTACATGTTGGCCAAACTTTATTACAGACACCCTGATAAATTTTAATTCACTCATACATGAAATAAGCATTCTGAAATTATGACACTGTGAAATGTGCACATAGACCTTGGAACTACTACAGTGTCACATAGTTAACTGTGCACTGATGTTAGGTGCCCTGCATGCTCTACAAAATAGCCTGGCCCAAGGTTTGGGGGATAGAAGAAGACAGATGTTTCTTAAGATTCTTTCAATGGAATAGAGGCAAGATTTCCACAGTAAAATGGTAAAAGAAGTTATATTATCTCTACCTTTCCTTAGAAGCTGGCTCATCAAGGTTCACCAAAATCAGAAACTCTACCCAACTCTATTTGTAACTAAATCAGAGGAGATTTGTTAACTTTACCCAAAAGTTATAGCTAGAAGAATAAATAAAAGTAGGTGACTTATCAAAGACAAGAAAGTTCAAACTTAAGGGTAATAAATCCTATTAGATAAAGGCAACTTTATTAAACATATTGGGGACCAGCCCCAAACTACACCATGAATTCTTTCCCAATGACTGGTGGGAAAAGAGGATGAGGGAAAATAGTTAAGACATAAGAAGAAAGTTTGTTAAGAAGTTGGGCAGGGGACTTTCCACCTCCAAGAGTGAGGACTGGCACAAAGCTCCTAATTCCAGGCTAGCTCTGTTTTTATCACACACATCACTGTCTTAGTCATCAATCTAACAGGGAAGGCTAAACCCTTATGTCATGGTTCTTGTGGGCTTGCATTTTCTAACTAAACTATTTCTTTAACTAACTACATTAATTAAACTGATTTACCTCTTAATTTTATTACTCTATGTTATTTATGATCTTAATCCACACAGAGCATGGGACAGGGAACACAGTCCAGGAGCAGGATGTCAAAGACCTTGCACACGATCAGACCACACACACACATCTCAGGAGTGGCAATTAAGCCCTGGGAAGACTTGTGTGCAGCCAAGCTGGCATTGCTACCAACACCAAGATGACAGAAGAAAAGAGGTATTTTCCTCCTTAGCGACCTTTTCTCTCTTTACAAGTTTTAGGCACCTCCCTGTCTCCAGTGAGTTCAGCACCCCCTCACTATTTTCCTAACTCCCCAAATGCAGTCACTCTTCTTGAGAGGGCAGCAAGACTTGTCTCTCAGTGCTCAGTGACCTCTGAGCCAAGTTGCACTGGGGGAGGACTAAAGCTCTAGCAAGACAGTCTATTTGAAAATGCCAGGCTTGGGGGGCGGAGCCAAGACGGCGAACTGCAGCCAGCTTTTTACAGAAGCTCCCATCCAGAAGGAGACTGAAAGGACAGAACCTTAGCAAATTAGCTGATGGTTTGGAGCAGAGACAAGAGAGAAGATTGAAGAGTGCACTTCAACCTTCCTGAGGCGAGCTGCGACCCTGAAA